>NC_134353.1:133948057-134100557 GCF_048569485.1 Anomaloglossus baeobatrachus
AATGCATGCGTCCTGTGTCTATGTAGATTGTGCATGAGACGTGCGCACGTTGCCTTTATGAACGCAGCGATTTGGGTGCTAAAATTTTGACCCAAATGCATGCGTTCCTAAAATGAGCATGGCAATTATTCCGTGCGCTATGGATGCAGTTCCCACTCTGTCTATGGTGGGGACAGCAGCCATAGCGCATGAAATCGGCTTTTTTTTAGCAAAAATACTGCAGTGTTTCTGCAGCGATTTGAAGCGCACATGTGCTGTCAAATCGCTGCAGAATATTCAGCAGTTAAGTGCGCATGAGCCCTTACGCAGTGTTTCCTGGCTAGAGATCCCAAAAGGATCTTAACCCTAGAACACGCAAGCAATTCAATCTACCATAGAAAACAAATGACCTACCGTGTTTCCCCGAAAGTAGGACCCCCCCGAAAGTAAGGCAGGATGGGGGTTTCGGGGGGGTCCGCCAATGTAGGGCACCCCCCCGATTGTAAGGCAGGGTAGCGGGGGGCCCGGGAAATGTAAGGCCGGCTATGGGTGGTGGTCGCGGCGTAATGTAAGGCCGCATATGGGTGGGGTCACTGGGGACAGTATGGCCGCATATGGGTGGGGTCCCTGGGGAAAGTACAGGAACTTGCCGCTGTTCCCTCGCTCCATCCAGGCCTTCTCCAGTCTCGTGCCACCCGTGGTCCGACTCCGGTGAATGGCCCCCGCAAGGCTCCCTGCTGGCCATCAGCTCGAGCTGTGATTGGCCAGTCAGCCGGCTCGCAGCTGATTGGCCCTCAGCTCGAGCTGCGATTGGCCAGTCAGCCGGCTCGCAGCTGATTGGCCGAAATCAGCCGCGACGTCACCGCCTGCAGGCTCGTTCCGATTGGTCCAGCGTCCCCGGCATCTGAATCGTCAGCCCGGCACCGCAGAGGAGATCGAAACAGAAGGAAAGTAACGATAAGTTCCGAAACTCTGTGTGTGTGTGTGTGTGTGTACGGTATGTGTATGGTATGTGTATGGGTGCCGTATGGGGCTGTATGTGTCAGTGTGTGTGTGTGTGTACGGTACCGGTACGATATGTGTGTGGGTGCCGTGTGGGGCTGTACCGGTACCGTATGTGTCAGTGTGTGTGGTGGCAGATTGGGGGGCAGAACCACTGTATGGGGAGGATGGGGTGGATGCCGGACTCTCAAACAATGGGGAGGCTGCAGGGGGGAGGATTGTCATTTTTTTTCCAATGTAAGGCCTCCCCCGAAAATAAGGCAGGGTGGGACTTTTGGGGGTAAAATTAATGTAAGACAGGGCCTTACTTTCGGGGAAACACGGTAGCAGGCCTGCGAGGCCCCAGGTATGCGTTCTAGGGTTAAAACAAGCACTCCATCGGCAGAGAAACAGGATAGAGGGGATCTCTTAAAACCACGTGTGAAGATTCTTGATGGTGAAGGCAAACCTCGATTGGTCACTTCACATAACAATCATTGGAGTGATATACATAAATTGCTTTGGAAAAATTAGAGCACCCTTCTTGCGGACAAGTTAAGGGATATAGTGTAATCATCCACCCCCCATCCTGACGGCGAGAAGAGCCAGGAGCCTCAAGGTCTCTCTGACCAGAAGCCACTTCTCACGACCAACGATCAGAAGGAATTTGCCCTCAAGGATTACATAAATTGCCGAACAATGAACATGGTTTACGTCATCACATGACTCTATAATGATGAATGTCGGTCAAACATCACAAGAACTTAGAAAATGAATACAGCAACACTCTTCTAATATCGTCCTAGCTGTGAAACATCGCAAACGGTGCAAACTCCTGTCACCCATGGCTGTGCATTACCTGCTTTTTCATCATGGTAGGATCCGGGATACTCAAATTGATACCATCCTTAGGGGTAATATTACGTTGCCCCTCCTTAGATTGGAATCCCAATGGATCTTCAAACTGAACAGCATAGCCCCAATGGGTATCAATGAGAGTTTGCTATTCTCTGGTTTCTACAAGCAATCAGTCTCATTGATTATTTTGCTGTATGGGGCTTTCTAGGTTTTTATTTGTTTTCATATATCATGATTGGTAGCTTTTTTTAAGCCAGGTACCAACTACTTTGTTGATCCAGACTCACTGTATGCTTTATCCTGCATTTGAATATCAATAGTCCATTTTTTTCATATATCTATGGTTTATTCATGCTATCTGTACCTTACCAGTGCTCATTTGGTTCCCTGATTGTCCTTCATGCCTAGCCTCTTTTTTCTTTGTTCTGTTGTAATGTAGTAATTTTTGTACACACTTGGTACTATTTTGCATTGTATTGAACCTTTAAATATTGTGAACATGTGGCCACGTGTTGGTAGATAGCACTGATTTTTGCGCTTTTGCTAATAAACGTTATGTGAACCTTTTGTAACGTATATGCCAAATTTTATGGGTATCATTTTGTATTTACTCTGTTTGGGGGTTGGTATGTGAATAGGGCATTTATCCCTTTGTTATTTCAGTCTATCCACTATCTACCCTACAGCCTAAATCTGGTTTCCATACTCACTCATAGGTGCTATGGGACTCTGAGATACAAAGCGTCAGCATTTGTACTGCGTTATACTGAGCCTTTGTGTGCACAGTTCATTTTTCCGCCTCTGACCAGGGCGGTTTGCCCCTCTGTGTGTGCGCTGTGATGTGCGTTCCATTGTGGAGTGCCGTCTTCATTTCATAGCGCACGCATATAATCACATTTCCAGGCATGCGCAGTTTCATGCGCTCCATTGTGCAGCGCACGTTGTTATTTCAAAGCACGTGTTCAGTGTAGTACTTCCGTGGAACGCACATCATTTTTGGGTATGCGCAGAACTGAGGTTTCAACAGTGGAGCACACGCTGGTATTCCACAGCATGCATATGCCTTGCCAGCGTGAACTCATATGGGGCGGCTATGAGGTAATAGCCACCTTACCTTTTAGTTACTACTAGTTGACAGGTTTCAAACTATTGCATTAGTACCATTATGCACCCCTACAGTGCATCTAGGGGGGGTGTTGGGTCAGACGTGCGCGTGTGTGTGTGTGTATATATTATATATACAGTCATATGAAAAAGTTTGGGCACCCCTATTAATGTTAACCTTTTTTCTTTATAACAATTTGGGGTTTTGCAACAGCTATTTCAGTTTCATATATCTAATAACTGATGGACTGAGTAATATTTCTGGATTGAAATGAGGTTTATTGTACTAACAGAAAATGTGCAATCCGCATTTAAACAAAATTTGACCGGTGCAAAAGTATGGGCACCCTTATCAATTTCTTGATTTGAACACTCCTAACTACTTTTTACTGACTTACTAAAGGACTAAATTGGTTTTGTAACCTCATCGAACTTTGAACTTCATAGGCAGGTGTATCCAATCATGAGAAAAGGTATTTAAGGTGGCCACATGCAAGTTGTTCTCCTATTTGAATCTCCTATGAAGAGTGGCATCATGGGCTCCTCAAAACAACTCTCAAATGATCTGAAAACAAAGATTATTCAACATAGTTGTTCAGGGGAAGGACACAACAAGTTGTCTCAGAGATTTAAACTGCCAGTTTCCACTGTGAGGAACATAGTAAGGAAATGGAAGAACACAGGTACAGTTCTTGTTAAGCCCAGAAGTGGCAGGCCTAGAAAAATATCAGAAAGGCAGAGAAGAAGAATGGTGAGAACAGTCAAGGACAATCCACAGACCACCTCCAAAGACCTGCAGCATCATCTTGCTGCAGATGGTGTCAATGTGCATCAGTCAACATTACAGCGCACGTTGCACAAGCAGAAGCTGTATGGGAGAGTGATGCGAAAGAAGCCTTTTCTGCAAGCACGCCACAAACAGAGTCCCCTGAGGTATGCAAAAGCACATTTGGACAAGCCAGTTACATTTTGGAAGAAGGTCCTGTGGACTGATGAAACAAAGATTGAGTTGTTTGGTCATACAAAAAGGAGTTATGCATGGAAGCAAAAAAACACGGCATTCCAAGAAAAGCACTTGCTACCCACAGAAAAATTTGGTGGCTGTGTGGCCAATGCCGGCACCGGGAATCTTGTTAAAGATGAGGGTCCGAAGGATTCAACTCAGTATCAGCAGATTCTTGACAATAATGTGCAAGAATCAGTGACGAAGTTGAAGTTACGCAGGGGATGGATATTTCAGCACGACAATGATCCAAAACACCGCTCCAAATCTAATCAGGCATTCAAGCAGAGGAACAATTACAATGTTCTGGAATGGCCATCCCAGTCCCCAGACCTGAATATCATTGAAAATCTGTGGGATGATTTGAAGCGTGCTGTTCATGCTCGGCGACCATCAAACTTAACTGAACTGGAATTGTTTTGTAAACAGGAATGGTCAAATTTACCTTTATCCAGGAACTCATTAAAAGCTACAGGAAGTGAGTCGAGGCTGTGATTTTGGCAAAAGGAGGCTCTACAAAATATTAATGACACACACATATACACAGTACAGTACAGCAAAGCAGTAATCAAAGCAAAAGGTGGCTACTTTGAAGAACCTAGAATATAAGACATATTTTCAGGTGTTTCACACTTTTTTGTTAAGTATTTCATTCCACATGTTTTAATTCATAGTTTTGATGCCTTCAATGTGAATCTACAATTTTCAGAATCATGAAAATAAAGAAAACTCTTTTAATGAGAAGTTGTCCAAACTTTTGGTCTGCACTGTGTATATATTTCTCATTGTGCACTTAGTAATTGACCCCCTGAGGACGCCATTCCCTTTGGTGAACTGCGTGGCGCTGCTGACCATACGTGCCATGTCCTCACTCCTTTCACTTTTCCCCTATTGGGCCATCTTGGTTCTACTTTCATTAAGTAGTATGCACATCTATGGGAATTTTTAATTTTGCACCTATATGCTTGTACTAAATATCAACCTTTGGGGTTTGATCTGTTATATTCTTAGCATACAGTGTTGAACATTACCAGCAGTGTGTATTCATCTGTCTATTTATATAATCTTGTTTGATATTGCTATGCAAGTTTCCATGTATTGTAGTGTATGTGTTTTTTTTCTGGGACTTCTCCCTATGTTTGAGGGTCACAACTGTGGTCACGTGCACCTCCTTGGCTGTGACCACTTCATGCAGGTTACATGAACACCCTTTATTATATTGATGGCCGGTCCAAACATGACAAGCTCTTTTGTGCCTCCCCTATTCCTCATCCATTGTATCTTGTTGGGCCCTCACTCCTCTTGGTTATTCTGTAAATTGTAAAGCACTACAGAATCTGTTGGTGCTATAGAAATTTTTCATTATTACAGGAGAGACCCGCTTAGCGCTGAAAATGGCAGGAAACTGTGACAGGTGAGTATTTTATTGCCTACACTGTACACATGTTACTTATAAATAACTGACCATGAACAGGTAAAATAATAATGGCTGGAGTGATGCTTTACATATGTATTCACTGCTTACCCCAGGATCCAGGATGGCAGATCTATTCCTTGATGACAGTAGAGGCCGATAGTTTGATTTTCCAGATCACTGGTGTGGGATTTGAGGAAAAGTGTCAGCTCTTCAGCCCTGTGCAGCATGTCATGGTACGTGTAGTGCACCGGATCTTCATCGTATGGCTGAAAACATACCGCTCTTCTGTCTGTATATAAAGCTGCAGCCTGCGTTACCAGGTCATGTAATGTAACCGCCATCTGGAGATCTGAGACCTAGAACGTAAGAGGGGAGACAAGTATCACTGAGGGGTCTGCAGGAATAGATACGAGAGACCAAGGCTGCAAATCATTATTGTATTTGTGCCTTTTTTTTATCTTGTTTTATGGGGGTTTTTTTTTCATTTGTGCCTTTGTTGAGGATAAGAATTGAGTAACCAAAAATACTTAATTCAGCCATTTCATAGACTCAGGTATATAGTTTAGTAGATGTAAACTAACACACATATTTATGAATGTTTTTGTTTCTTACTAACACGTGTGTATATATTATATGTATATTGCATATTTAGTGTTTTTTTCCTTAATACAATATATATATGCACATGTAGCACATGTAACTTGAAGATGGCTGCCACATCCTGTCTACACCCAAGATGATGAACAAAGGAGAATTCCTAAAGTTTGGACTGACCAATCCAACAGAGATTATGTAAATTTATATACGTCTCGAAGCCCCGACCTGCGATATTTGATTGGACCATACTGTTGTATACACCCTTCCTATAAAAGCTTTGTTCGAGGAGAATAAAGATCAGTTGGTCAGTGTCTGTCATGGAGATAGTTATAACTGACTTGTAGTCCGTTATTTAGTCTCGTGTGCACACATGACATTATAATTTGGAACAGCAGTCAGATCCTGCGCTTGGGTCTCATTTTCAACAAAAAATACACTTAAAAAATAACCTTTAATGAGTCTCTTTAAAAAGAGGATTCATCATACCTCTATAAAAGCAGTATCTGTCACAGAGTATGTCGTGCTATGATGCCTGCTTCTTTCAGAGGGATCAAAGCACTCTGCCACAGAATATGTATATAAAACTGACCACCAAGCCGCAGATTAAATGCAGATCCATTCGCTGACAACACACCAGGGAACAAAATTGGCTAACCCCACTAATGTGTTGTCCATACAAATATGCAGTAGTCCTTAAATAGGGGACCAAAGCAGACAAGTACCCAACCTGTTGGTCAAGTAATACACATTACTTTTCTGACCAGTAGGCATCAGTGGTTCAGAAAAAACATGTCAATGCTCCTAGATACCACAATTCACCGGAACAATTATACATGTAAATAAAATGGATAAATGGAACGATGTCACCACTGCAGGTGCACTCAATTTCCACAATCATCCAGCAGACAGTTCCTAATCCTTATAGGCGTCTCCACAGTTCTTTTCAAACTAGACCTGGGATCCCTCTAGATTATAGGGCACTGTCCTTCCCAAAATCTCCTTCTCCCGACGCGTTTCATATGTCCCATAATCATCAGGGGAGCTTGAATGCGGAGATGTAGGTTCCTGTTGTGAAACCTTACAAGGGTTTGCAAATGGTGACAGCATACATCATCCAGGCTGCACCTGCTGTCACCATTTGCAAACCCTTGTAAGGTTTCACAACAGGAACCTACATCTCCGCATTCAAGCTCCCCTGATGATTATGGGACATATGAAACGCGTCGGGAGAAGGAGATTTTGGGAAGGACAGTGACCTATAATCTAGAGGGATCCCAGGTCTAGTTTGAAAAGAACTGTGGAGACGCCTATAAGGATTAGGAACTGTCTGCTGGATGATTGTGGAAATTGAGTGCACCTGCAGTGGTGACATCGTTCCATTTATCCATTTTATTTACATGTATAATTGTTCCGGTGAATTGTGGTATCTAGGAGCATTGACATGTTTTTTCTGAACCACTGATGCCTACTGGTCAGAAAAGTAATGTGTATTACTTGACCAACAGGTTGGGTACTTGTCTGCTTTGGTCCCCTATTTAAGGACTACTGCATATTTGTATGGACAACACATTAGTGGGGTTAGCCAATTTTGTTCCCTGGTGTGTTGTCAGCGAATGGATCTGCATTTAATCTGCGGCTTGGTGGTCAGTTTTATATACATATTCTGTGGCAGAGTGCTTTGATCCCTCTGAAAGAAGCAGGCATCATAGCACGACATACTCTGTGACAGATACTGTTTTTATAGAGGTATGATGAATCCTCTTTTTAAAGAGACTCATTAAAGGTTATTTTTTAAGTGTATTTTGTGCTGTATACAGACTTTTTGATCTATTAATACCATACCAGTAGCTATATTGATTGCTCATTTTCCTCATTTTCAACACCTTTATTCTTTTAATTTGCGCCCTTATTTAAAGCTGTTCACATATGGGGGTTTTTTGTTTAACGCCTTCACGACCTAGGACGTAATGGTAAGTCCTAAATAATGTCTGGTAATCACCGCTGGCTGCTGCAGTGAGCCGACAGATGCCTGCACATGTCTGCTGAGTTAAACAGCAGACATGGGTGCCTCGCAGGTGGATCCTCGATCCACCCGTGCCTGTTAACTCCTTATATCATACTGTCAAAATGTGACAGTGCAATCTTCGTCACCACAGCGGGGAACACTCATTTCCCCGCCACCATTGGAGGCCCTGTGACGTGATCACGGGGAGCTGATGGTTGTCATGGTAGTAATGGGTCATGTGATGTCTCCTGTCATTATCACAACTCCCTTCCTGTTACAGTCGGCAGAGCAGCGGCTCTAGGAGCAACATTTCTCCTGATTAGAGGAATGCAGCTCTGATCGATAGAAATTAATCAGAGATCAGACTGCTGATCCTTATGGTCCCCTAGGGGAAATAGTAAAATAAATGTTAGTTTTAAAAAAATACTAAAAGTTCAAATCAACCCCCCATTCACCCCATTGAAATTTAAAGGGTTAAAAAATAAATAAAATTAGACACATTTGGTATCGCCGTGTTCAGAAACGACCGTTCAAAATATAAAATCTATTAATCTGATTGGTAAACACCATAGAAGCAAAAAAAAATCCAAATGCCAAAACTACAATTTTTGGTCGTCGCAAAATGCAATGACAGGTGATCAAAATGTAGCACCTGCGCAAAGATGGTACCATTAAAAACATCAGCTTGATACGCGAAAAATAAGCTGTCATTGATCCATAGATACCAAAAAATGAAAGCACTACGGGTCGCAGAAAATGGTCCAAAAAGTGCACTGCTCTTTTGGATAAACTTCAGAATTTTCTTTTTACCCACTTACATGAAAGTAAACCTATTCATGTTTGGTGTCTATGAACTTGCAGCGACCTGAGGCATCACACCCACACATCAGTTTTACCATATTGGGAACACAGTAAATATCCCAAAAATCCCAAAAAATTTTTGGGAATTTTGTTTTGCTGTTTTCCAGTACACTATATGGTAAAACTTATGGTTTCATTTAAAGGTACAACTCGTCCTGCAAAAAAAATGAGCCCTCATATGGCAAGATTGACGGAAAAATAAAAAACTTACAGCTCTCGGAAGAAGGGGAGGAAAAAAAAAAAAGGAAAATTGCCCGGGGATGAAGGAAGGGGTTAATATTTGACACTGTGCGCCGGGTATGGGGGTTCTTACATTGGGAGGGGGGGGTCCCAGAAGGCGGGGTGTTGTATAGAGAACATAACTCCAACCTTGCCAGTGCCCCTATAAATTGTAACGACTTGTAACGTAGCCCCGCCTTCTCCTGCTGAAACACACCCACTCCAATAAAGAGGCGGGGCCAGAATAAATGTGTCAAAAATCGCACACTGACTAGGGGCAATCACCCCGAAACACCGTGTCTGCAAATTGGGATTCTGATCTGGCATATATCCTAGGTCAGTGATGGCGAACCTATGCCACGCGTGCCAGCCAGGGCACGCAGAGCACTTTCTGCCGTCACGCGCACTGTCACCTCATCCTGCTGCTTTGAACTGCTGGTGTGGTGGCGCCGGCAGTTCAAAGTTGTGTTGGAGCGGAGGGACATTTCTCCTCGCTCTGACACTCCTCCTCCCCCAGGCTGCAGGTCTGTTACCTAGGAGGTGGAGGAGCGTCAGTAAGCGGCGTCGCCGTAATGACGTATTCTGGCCGCCCGGGAACTGAGAACCCAGCGGTGGAGCGGGTGCTGGAAGGTGAGTTGTTGTGCTTTTTTTTTTTTTTTTTTTAACTTGTGTGTTGCTGTGCCAAGGTGGGGGGGGAGTGCCAGCATGGGGGAAATACATGTCACGATGGAGGAAACATGCACGCTAGGATGGAGGAAACATGCATGCCAGGATGGGGGAAACATGCATGCCAGGATGGGGGAAACATGCATGCCAGGATGGGGGAAACATGCATGCCAGGATGGGGGAAACATGCATGCCAGGATAGGGGAAACATGCATGCCAGGATGGGGGAAACATGCATGCCAGGATGGGGGAAACATGCATGCCAGGATGGGGGAAACATGCATGCCAGGATGGGGGAAACATGCATGCCAGGATGGGGGAAACATGCATGCTAGGATGGAGGAAACATACACGTCAGGATGGGGGAAACATGCATGCTAGGATGGAGGAAACATACACGTCAGGATGGGGGAAACATACACGTCAGGATGGGGGAAACATACACGTCAGGATGGGGGAAACATACACGTCAGGATGGGGGAAACATACACGTCAGGATGGGGGAAACATACACGTCAGGATGGGGGAAACATACACGTCAGGATGGGGGAAACATACACGTCAGGATGGGGGAAACATACACGTCAGGATGGGGGAAACATACACGTCAGGATGGAGGAAACATACTCGTCAGGATGGAGGAAACATACAAGTCAGGATGGAGGAAACATACACGCCAGGATGGAGGAAACATACACGTCAGGATGGAGGAAACATACACGTCAGGATGGAGGAAACATACATGTCAAGATGGGGTACATTTACCAGGAAGGGGAACATTTACCAGGATGGGGGAACATGGTATGGGGTACATTTACCAGGATGGGGGAACGTGTTGGGATGGGGAACATTTACCAGAAAGGGGGAAATTTACCATAGAGGGGGGAACATTTAAACAGGAATGGGGTACATGCCGGGATGGGGGAACATTTACCAGGATGAGTAACATTTACCAGGATGGGGAATATGCTGGGATGGGGTACATTTACCAGGATGGGGCCAAATATACCAAAATGTAGGAAATATATATCAGGATGGGGAACATGTTTACCAGGAAGTGGCCAGGAAAGGGGACATAACTACACAATGAAGGGAGAGGAGAGCAACTCGTACGTCTTTATGGGATTTCAAGATGTTCAGACTTTGAAATGTAGATGTGGATTACAGGGTGACATCTGATTGCATTCCAGGCTAAAATCTCTGTCTAATATGCTGCAATTTTTTCCAGAAAGATCAATCCAACTGCTGTGTCTGGAAAGGGCTCAGCTTCAATGTGTGGTAAGCATGAGCGTGATGCCCCCTGCTGAAGAGAAGAGAAGACTGCAAAGGTAAAGGTACCGTCACACTAAGCAACTTACCAGCGATCCCAACAACGATAGGGATCGCTGGTAAGTTGCTAGGAGGTTGCTGGTGAGATGTCACACTGCGACGCTCCAGCGATCCCACCAGCAACCTGACCTGGCAGGGATCGCTGGAGCGTGGCTACACGAGTTGCTGGTGAGCTCACCAGCAACCAGTGACCAGCCCCCAGCGCCGCGTGGAAGATGCTGCGCTTGGTAACTAAGGTAAATATCGGGTAACCAACCCAATATTTACCTTGGTTACCACTGCACGGAGCTACACGTGCAGAGAGCAGGGAGCAGCGCACACTGAGCGCTGGCTTCTTGCTCTCCTAGCTACAGCACACATCGGGTTAATTACCAGATGTATGCTGCAGCTAAATGTGCACAGAGCAGGGAGCAGCGCACACTGCTTAGCGCTGGCTCCCTGCTCTCCTACTTACAGCACACATCAGGTTAATTACCTGATGTGTCCTGCAGCTACATGTGCACAGAGCAGGAGCCGGCAGCACAGGCAGTGAGAGCGGCGGAGGCTGGTATCGAAGGTAAATATCGGGTAACCAAGCACAGGGCTTCTTGGTTACCCGATGCTTACATTGGTTACCAGCCTCCGCAGAAGCCGGCTCCTGCTTCCTGCACATTTAGTTGTTGCTGTCTCGCTGTCACACACAGTGATCTGCGCTTCACAGCGGGACAGCAACAACTAAAAAATGGCCCAAGACATTCAGCAACAACCAACGACCTCACAGCAGGGGCCAGGTTGTTGCTGGATGTCACACACAGCAACATCGCTAGCAACGTCACAAAAGTTGTTCGTTAGCAGCGATGTTGCTAGCGATGTTGCTTAAGGTCCAGTCACACTAAGCAACTTACCAGCGATCCCAACAACGATAGGGATCGCTGGTAAGTTGCTAGGAGGTTGCTGGTGAGATGTCACACTGCGACGCTCCAGCGATCCCACCAGCAACCTGACCTGGCAGGGATCGCTGGAGCGTGGCTACACGAGTTGCTGGTGAGCTCACCAGCCACCAGTGACCAGCCCCCAGCGCTGCGTGGAAGATGCTGCGCTTGGTAACTAAGGTAAATATCGGGTAACCAACCCGATATTTACCTTGGTTACCAGCTCACGCAGCTACACGTGCAGAGAGCAGGGAGCAGCGCACACTGAGCGCTGGCTCCCTGCTCTCCTAGCTACAGCACACATGGGGTTAATTACCCGATGTGTGCTGCAGCTAAATGTGCACAGAGCAGGGAGCAGCGCACAATGCTTAGCGCTGGCTCCTTGCTCTCCTAGCTACAGCACACATCGGGTTAATTAACCCGATGTGTCCTGCAGCTACATGTGCACAGAGCAGGAGTCGGCACTGACAGTGAGAGCGGGGGAGGCTGGTATCGAAGGTAAATATCGGGTAACCAAGGACAGGGCTTCTTGGTTACCCGATGTTTACATTGGTTACCAGCCTCTGCAGAAGCCGGCTCCTGCTGCCTGCACATTTAGTTGTTGCTGTCTCGCTGTCACACACAGCGATCTGTGCTTCACAGCAGGACAGCAACAACTAAAAAATGGCCCAGGACATTCAGCAACAACCAACGACCTCACAGCAGGGGCCAGGTTGTTGCTGGATGTCACACACAGCAACATCGCTAGCAACGTCACAAAAGTTGTTCGTTAGCAGCGATGTTGCTAGCGATGTTGCTTAGTGTGACGGGGCCTTTAGTGTGACGGGGCCTTTAGTGTGACGGGGCCTTTAGGTTACAATCAATTATTTACATAATAGGATTGGTTGGCACTTTGGAAATAACAATGGGTTTAGGTCTACAGTTTGGGCACTCGGCCTGTGAAAGACTGTCCTAGGTCATATGAAAAGGCTTGTTAAAAGGCCACTTTTGACTTTTAGGATTCCTACTTCCAATGGGTGGCGCTAGAGTTTGTCTCCTTTCCTGGAGAGACAATTAAAAAAAAAAAAAAAAAATCACACAATGACAACTATGCGCTGCGCCATAATCCACCACCTGTATCACTGCTGTGTATCCTGCGCGGTGACGTCACAGCTGAGCGTCCGTTGCAATCGCCTCCAGTCTAGCGATCACCTGGGAGCTAAACACTGCAGCAGATCTCTGTAGAGCTGCTAGTTTGCTACACTGTGTCAGTGAAGGTGAAATGTGTCCTCCTGGAGCGCAGACATTGCACTGCACAGGATACAGCCAGCGAGCTCCGCTTCTGCACACAGTGTATACATGATCCCTGCCCTGGGTCCTGCTCAGTCCGGTACTGCAGGGAGCCATGCACACCAACCTGACGCTACCGACACATCCGCAGTTTATATCACCCGCTCACAGTACTTGCTGCTAACAGGTAGATGCTAAAGTGTATGGGCTTCTTCCAGGTAAGACGTCATTACAACACGCCCCTACCACGTGATAAATGCAGTTGACGTTTCCAGCATGGTTGAGTCTAGAATGTACGGGCTCCTGTACGGGAGAAAATTTAACCACGCCCACTAACCTGGAATGAGCCCATACATTCTGGGCTCAACCCATACATGAAGGACTCTTGCGCGTGCGGCATCGTAGCTTCCGTTCTGTGGAACGCACGTGAGCAGGAAGTAAAATATCTTTGCGCAAGGTAGCATTTGCGCATGAGCGTGTTCCGCTTCTGCGCACGTGACCCGGAAGTGATACTCAAATCAACTTTGTGCGGTAACTGCTTATAAATATGAATGGTTGTGGGACGTGCAAGTAATGACAGCGCCTCCTCCCGGAGAGCCAGAGTCTGGAGGCTGCAGCCACCGGCGGGTGAGTGATGGAACAAAGCATGCTGTGTGTGGAGCTGCTCAAGGGCACTTAAAGGGGATGTCTACACTTATCATCTCTTATTCCATACTATCCATAGGACTTTATACTCCAAATCAGCCTCTGTGCCGCTACCCTGCAGCACTGACCCCGTGACTACACCTCGTGACTGCTGCAGCCAATCACTGGGCTTGTGGTCTTGTACTGCAGTGTGCCTCAGCTCAGTGACTATATATATATATATATATATATATAAAAAAATTTTTTTTTTTTTTTTTCTCCTAGCACATACCTATGGAATACGGAAAAGTCACACAGAACCTGTCGCCTTCAGAAACCCTACTTATCTGCACCTATAGGGGTAATCTGTAAGAGTGTGTGGCTCACTGGAGCAGCGGCTACATAGAGGAAAGAAACTGAAGGTATATTCTCCCTGCAGCCGCTGCTCACTTCATGTTATCAGCGCAGGCAGCAATTCTAGTCACCCCCCGCTTTATACAGTGGTTGAGCGCTCTGTTGTCCCTTCCCATTGTGTACTTAAGGGGCTCTCTCAGCACAGTAATGACTGTTCAAACCAAGTATAGTTACTCATGCATCATGGTGAGGCCAGTCATATAAGTGCACCTGCTTGTTTTCACTTGTGCCCTGTCCTCTGAACACAAATAGGAATCTCAAGGGCACCACAGAGGAGCTTCCTGCTGCACAGGCTCCTGTCTGATTAACATTCTAGTGCAGGTTTCTGTCAGTCTAATAAGATGGTGACCGTATTAATTCTCTAGTGAATACCTTGCTAGAAAAAAAACACACTACCGGCCCTGATTTTCTAATTAAAGGAACTCTGGCAGCACAGAATGAATGTTCAAACAAGGTACAGGCACTCAGTGCATCATGACGGGGACTGACCGTTCTGGGGACCGTCTCACCTGCTTGTTTTCTTGCCCCTCCTTATTGACTAACAGTTCTGACTGCATGGAGCTAGAGAAGATGGAGATGGATGAAAAACCAATAGGTGCGACGCTGCATTTAAAGGAGTTATCCACTACTATGACAACCCCTTCTCAATCCGCCTGTTTTCCCCTATTAAAGGAGAAAAAACCAGGACATGACTCTGGTGGTGGCGCAGTACCAGTGGTGTCGGCACTCCGATCCAGGGGATTACATGAGGTTATGATGTCATGGGAGCCCCGCATCCTTTCAGTGCTGTCTTCTGTCTACCCGCCTTCAGATAAAGGAGTTAACAGGAAGTGAGCGCTGCAGCTGCCGCCAGTGCCAACACCGAAAGGGAGTAAAGACTTAATAGGGGGGAATGTGGATTGAGAATGGCTTGTTGTAGTAGTGGAGAACCCACTGACGGGTTTTTTTTTGTGTGTTTTGGATATATATAATATATTTTTTTTTTTTTTTTTTTCGTGGAGAACCACTTTTAAATGCTTTACCCCAAAGTATCCCACATCTAAAGATAGATTAGAGTTTCTTGTGGATACTGGTTGCTTTTTAAATGGAATCTGTCACCTAATCTGAGTGCAGCGTAATGCGATGTGTCACTTCCTGGGCAGCTTGCTTTTAGTTTTGATACAATCACTGTTTTATCAGCAAGAGATGATCACTGGAAGACTAGTAAACCTGCTGTGTTGTAGTCTTCCATATTCATGAGCTCTGTATAACCCCACGCCCAGGCTTTCTGCCTATGCAGTGTACACTAAAAGCTGCCAGTCATTGGTGTGGACGAGGTTATATAGCGCTCAGCATTAAGGAAACTACTAGGTCTGCAGCACATGAAAATGAAACAATGATTTTATCAAAACTGCAACAAGCAGCCCAGCAAGTCATGTGTCGCTGGAATCAGGCTCTCTGCCCTTACATTATACTGGTATCAGATTAAGTAGCAAAATTCTGGTGACTGATTCTGTTTTAAATGTTGACAACACATTTGAAAGCTCTCAGGCCAGTTTCATACATCAGTAAAACATTTTCTTTGCTCAGATCAGAATACCAGTTTCTACCACTGACTCTTGTGACCGGCGCTTTCTGTTTCCATAGGCAGTTCACTTGGGTCAGGAGACCCTGCGGTCAGGCCTGATATTCCTATCTGAGAATACTGTGTGTTTTTACTGACCTGTGAATCCCACCTTGTAAACAATCAGCCATAATGAGTGACAATGACAATAAAATGAATGACAGTTGAAGTTAAGAGGATTGATCATCTGCTATAATGGCTCTTGGAATAGCTGGGATATATTGGGCAGAAAGTGAACTGTCAGTTCTTGACATTGATGCATTAGAGTCTCAGTTCATAATGTAATGCCGATTTATTACTGGGTCTGTTCTTCTCCAATAAGGGGGAGTTCCCAGTATACTGGGTCACAGCCTCTCCTGGTGTGGGGTGTTGCCAGTATATAGTGGTTGGTGCCTACCAAACATCTAGGGAACGACAGCCAGTGAACAGATTATTGTACCTGCAGCTCCTTGATGTATACATTGGGCTATGGTCACCGGGACCTTTAGATAACCGTGCTCTAAGCTGCTGTCTTCCTTTCTTCATTAATTTTCAGACCTCCTATTGTGCAAATTGCAGCTCTTGGGATGAGACTTTCTCTTGTTGCAGGGTCCCCAGTAATACAGGCTGGATGTGAGCTGTGTGGTTATCTAAGGTGCTATTTTCTTCTTTAGCCCAATGTCTGCACAGCTTCTATCCTGCACTTACTGCCTCTTGTATTTGTTCCTTGTTGTTTTCTCCTCCTTCCTGAGTTAATTACCCCCCCTCCCCACCCTGTACAACTGTGTACAATGCCCTCCCTGCTGCTATCTCTAAGGGTACTTTCACACTTGCAGTTTTTTTTCCTGACGTCACAATTCGCCCTTTTGGAAAGCGGCAGAATCCGTTAACTGATTCCGCTGTTTCCCAAAGACTTGTATGGATGACTGATTGTGCCAAACGTACCTGCGTTGCTGACGCTGCGTTGCTTCCTCTGGGCAGAAGGAACGCAGCATGTAACGTTTTTTGAGCAGCGGAATCCTTAGGATTTCGCTGCGCATGCTCTGACTCCCTGAACCCGTAACCAGCGTACACATTATGTAACCAAGCAAAGTGCTTTGCCTAGTTACCCAATATTTACCCTGGCTACCTGTGCAAGGAGCCAGTGCTAAGCGGTGTATGCTGGTAACCAAGGTAAATATTGGGGAACCAAGCAAAGTGCTTTGCTTAGTTACCTGATATATACCCTGGCTACGTGTGCAGGGAGCCCGACAATTCCCTGCTTGGCTCCTCCCCCTCCCGCATTCCACTCCGCATGTACACACAACACACTCACTCACCTGTCCTCAACGCCATGGCCGCGCTCGGCTCCACCCACCCCGCACTCCACCCCCCGCACACATTCTCGGCGGCCGAACGATCAGCTGATCACCCGGCGACCGGCTGCTGTGAGCGATCAGCTGATCGTTCACAATAGTCTGCAGCCGATAAAACTGTAAAAAAAAAAAAAAAAGCTGATTTCGTTGTTTTGTACGATCCGTTGTGCCACTATATGCAACACATCCGTTGCATCCATCACACAACGCAATGCAACAGATGCAGTTCAACCCAAGTGTGAAACTAAAAAATTTGGTCCCATTCTCCTCCAGAAAAGTTTTTTTTTTTTTTTTTTATTTCTCGTGCTGCACCGATTTAGGGTCATTTTGCGGCATGCTGAATAAAGGTGGGCTAAAAACTCAGATCTGCACTGCGAATTCAATAACATTGGTCTGAGTGACATTCCTTCTTTATCGGATAGCACTCATCTGATTTATACACTTGTATAAATATATTTATATTTGCATAATATATACACTTATCGGATAGCACTCGTCACATTTATTCACCCCCCCCCCCCTCCCCCCGATATCTGACCGCATGCCAATCCCCATAGAAGTCTATGGGGACCTGAACTGGCCAGTGTTTCTGCATACATAACAAAAGCATCTAACTGTGTTATCAGTCTCTCGGATTATAAACCCAATAAAGTCTAACTTGCTGTGCTTTCTAGGGGACTCTCATTTTGTCCTACTAAAGCTCTAGACAAAACTGAACTCTGCAGCGACATGGAAGATTACTTCAGGAGACCTTAGTCTGAGGGAATATTTTATCGATTCAGATGATTCGGAATCCACCCAGGCTGAAGGAAGACGGATCTTGAAAAAGCAGGAAAAGGTCAGATTGGACACCTCCACCAGGACGCAACCCTCATCTGGATAACTATATATAGACACTTTACTTCAGGACTACAAGATCCCAGGTACCTTCAGCTGCACTACAACCAATGTGGTGTACTTGATTATATGTACCAAATGTCCAACTGGGGGTCTGTATGTAGGGGAGACCGGACAACAGCTCAGGACAAGGATGAATTCTCACCGCCACACAATTAGAGAAAAAAGGATGGATCTACCTGTGGCCAAACATCTTTGTAACTCAGACCACAGCATCATGGACATGAAATTGCTGGTATTGAAAGGAAATTTCAAGTCCCAGAGAGATGGGAGACTATGGGAGTACAAACTTATGATGACCTTTGACACATTCAGAGCAGGAATGAATGTGTCTCATGGATTCATGTCTTTTTACATCAATTAATAAATGTGTTCCTCGGACAATCCGGGGGCATCACAGCCCAGACCAGACCCTGATCAGAGGACAATAAAACTTTCACACTGCTTATCTATGAACTACAGCAATATGTATGGCCACAACAGTATGCCCCCATTACCATAGTGATAGTTCTGCTTCACATAACTTGTCTTATTTACTGCTCCATTCTATGTCCTGCTGTGTATAAATGGGATGCTTCAGATTTTGTTATATTGAGCCTGATGAAGAGACCTGAGTAGTCTGGAAAGCTTGCTATTATTACCACCATCTTTTCAGTTAGCCATTAAAATGTATCAACCACTGAGGACTCTCAGTTCTTTTAAACAATCTTTTTGTTATCTCTACTGACTAACACGGTACAAATAAATATAATATATATATTTATTATATATTAACCTGTACATACGTAACTGGCAGTTTTCTGTTCTCCTATTCCGTCATGCATCGCGGCACTGTCCGTTGCGCAGCCACAGTTCGAAAGATGCTCCGGCTTCCAGGTCCTCACAGTTGGCGTGTGGATTTAGAAGTGTGCAGAAAATGAATTAGCCCGAATTCCATATGCGTTTATTCATAATCCATCTAATCATCATGTCTGCTCTATTCACAGGTATGTGTGACAACCGCCCATCTTTCCCATGACCTGCCTTTCTTTGTGTACCATCCTGACTTCTCTGCATTGGTATGTGTCTAACCACACCTTTTTCTTTATGACCTCCCTGTTATCTGTGTCTGTGTTCTCCTATAGCTGGGGTAAACTTTGATTTAAGTAATCTGGATGAATACCAGCCCCTCCCTTCTGTGATCCACCTGAATGCTTTCTAACACTATATATGTGGTTCACGTTGTCGGCTTAGATGTTGTTGGCTTAGACGTTCTTTAAGTGTGGATCTATAAGTGTGCAGAAAATGAAGTCGCCCAAATTGGGCCGGAATGCATAGTCACAGTAAACAATGTTTGTGTGTTTTTGTTTTTTTTTGTTTTGTTTTTTTTTACTTTCACCCCTATAATACTTCACTTTCTGTTTTTTGTTTTTTGTTTTTTCTTTCGTTCCTGCCCCCCCCCCTCTAATCTCTACACACAGTAATGAGCTATTAATCTCTCCCTCCATCCTCCCCACCCATCTCACCCTCTCCTCAGATCTGTTCCTCCACTTGACACCCTGTGTCTTCAGACACACACGACCACCTCATGGCCTCTCCTGCCCCCACGTACTAACACTTTGCTTCTCCTCACTGTTGGGGATATCTCTCCAAACTCTGGCCCTCCTCACCACATCCCTATTGTCACATCTAAGGGGTACTTCACACACAGCGAGATCGCTACTGAGATTGCTGCTGAGTTACGTTTTTTGTGACGCAGCAGTGACCTCATTAGCGATCTCGCTGTGTGTGACACTGAGCAGCGATCTGGCCTCTGCTGTGAGATCGCTGCTCGTTACACACAGCCCTGGTTCGTTGTTTTTTTTTTTTTTTTTTTTTTTTTTTTAATTGTTGCTCTCCCGCTGATAAGCACACATCGCTGTGTGTGACAGCAACAGAGCAACAATCCTGAATGTGCAGGGAGCAGGTGCCGGCGTCTGACAGCCTGCGGTAAGCTGTAACCAAGGTGGTTACCCGATATTTACCTTCGTTACCAGCCTCCGCAGCTCTCACGCTGCCAGTGCCGGCCCCTGCTCCCTGCACACGCTAAGCGGTGTGCGCTGGTAACTAAGGTAAACATCGAGTAACCATACCCGATGTTTACCTTAGTTACCATTGTCCGCAGCTTCCAGACGCCAGCTCCGTGCAAGCGCAGCGTCTCTTGCACGTCGCTGGTGAGATCTGCCTGTTTGATAGCTCACCAGCGACCATGTAGCGACGCAGCGATCCTGACCAGGTCAGATCGCTGGTGGGATCGCTGCTGCGTCGCTAAAGTGTGACAGGACCCTAAGTGCCATCCACAATCTAACACAAATCTTCGCAACCCTTCTAACATCATACCCGTTCACCCAGCCCCCGCTCCCCCAGTCCCACTAACAGGAGCTTTATGGAACGCTCACTCTGTCTGCAATAAACTTTTTCCAGCACCACGAGAGAGAGGATCCGCCCTTCAAGGACAGGAAACCTCCAGAATAAAAAGGGGCGGCACCTCTCCCCGCATCAGTTGGTTTCCTGTCCTTGAACAGGGAACCTCCAGGAGCGGCGGTTCAAGATGGCCCTTAGGGGTCGAAGTCTCCAAGTATTCCAGCCCTGGCCGGTCGGTTCAGGCAGCGACATGGGTCCTGCTGCGGCCGGCTGAGGTGCTGAAGGGAACACCACAGCAGGCCCACGGGGGCTGTGCCTGTGTGTGTGTGTGTCGGCGTCGACCTGCTTCTTTGCCCTCACCCGGGAGTAGCAACGCCTACCAGCAGGTCTGGGGACGCACCACAGCAGCCCACGGGGGCTATGCCTGTGAATGACGGTACCTCCCATGCTCAAACGATGCAGGAGTAGTGATGCAGTCTTACCTGCCCGGAGGTAAGTGGATGAGTGCGCTGGTGTTTCCGCAGTGTGCTTCCGGGGCCTACTAATTCTCTGCCCTGCCGCTTCGGGAGATTGGGCAGGAGCGACAACTGGGGACGCCATCTTGGGGGATGGCCGCTGCCGAGTGGTTGTGCGCAGGCGCGAGATCTTCTCTGGGTTCTCGAATGACGCTCGACTGACGTCATCTCCCGGAAGTGACAATGGCGGTGTGTGCTGAGACTTGGCTGAGGTGAGGCGACCGATGGCTTCACCCCTCCGGTGGAATACACGAGTCCCCGGGCTGCTGGAAGCAGCTTCCAGGGTTGCATATGGTCTGCGGGCCTAGTGTTGCAGACCCTTGGTGTAGGGCTGCCTCCACAGTTAGCAACAAAATCCCTATAACACAGTGCCAGCTTTGTGTTGACAGCTGTCACTGATGGGGGGGGGGGGGGGGGGGGCAGGTTGCTGACAGTTACTGAACTCAGATGGCTCTTATCGGGTCGGTCTCTCTGAATGGCTGATTAACCCTTTAGATGTGAGCATCCGTGACATATAAAAAAAAAGGTGTAAAAATGAGTCACTGAAATACACAACCTCCAGTTCTGCTACTAACACACAGCACAGGCTGCCACTCGGATGGGGCAACAAAAGTGCAAGCCTCGACGCAGATGGGTATGCTGGCTCATGTGGGATACTCTGGAAGGAACCGCACCTGGTCCAATTAGTGGAGTCTAAAGTCCAGCAGGACTGATGCCAGAGCCTGCAGAGGAGACTGATCAGCTAACTCCTTCTAACCCGGTCCCGCATCTTGGCATCTGAGTGGTAAGTGACATTCATGAAAGTTCACTTTGTTCAGAGCTACGCTGGCCTGTCTTTCTTTCATATCTTGGACAGACTCAATGGATACACTTTACTAACCAGACCTCGCTGTCTGTTCCCTGGTCTCAGAAGCGGTGCCAGGAAGGTATTATGCATACCCTATCAGGGGTGGTCTTGGATTCGTGTTGAGTTCAGGAACTCCCTTAGCGGCGCTGCAATTGGTTGCTATAGGCAACAAGCCCAATGTTGGCTTGACTGTTTTGCAGCATCTTTTGATCCTTAGCTCCTTATCAATCAAATGTCATAGTCTTAAGAATTCCAGACCTGCCTTCCTTGCTTATGGGGAATTAGTCAGGCCCGATGGTGAATGTCATTCTTCAGCTTCCGCCTCCATGTCCGACAGTGACTCAGGTTGTTCATACTTTTCTATGGAGCACAATGGGTGACTAGTGAATGTGGTCAGGCCCACAACGGGCATCCCTGAAGTGACACCCAGAGGGGGGGGGGGGGGGGGGGGGAACCAAAAAAAAAAACCCTCAGTTTTTATATGTTGTGGCCTAGCAGAGGGAAATGAAATGCCTCCCGGTTAAGTATAGTCCCTCATTGCTACATAATGGAAGCAGACGGATAGGCAGAGTCCAACCCAGAATACCCTTTGAGGAAGCAGCCTGTCCCTGTTGCAACAGGGCCCCTTAAGCTGGCTGTCGCTGCTACCAATGTATCAAAAATTCATTGGCCACTCTGAGCTGAATGTACCTACCCTTGTCAGATCACAGCTTCTATACAGTTTGAGACTGGACAAGTACCAGCTGAGGGGATTGTCGGACAATCCCCGGTTCTGCAAATCATGAGAACTGTAGGGCCTTGAATCAAATTGGATTCAATTACCTACGCTTCCTCAGGATGGGAAGTTTCAGCTGTGGCTTTGCACCCGGCTATTATAGCTACTTACACGGCAAGGTCCCTGGTAGTGCGAGGGATCAGCTACACGAGGAGCCCCTAGACAAATCATGTTCCCTCTCCTCTTCTATCAAGGGGCAGCAGCGTTCCTTTAGACGCATCTGCAGCCTCAACTAGACTGGCAAACACACCAAATTATTGGCCCAATCACAGTAGTACTAACTCTAGAATCCAGAAAAACCAATGAAGTAACCAGAGTAAATAGCAAAAATAAAATCAAATTATGTTATTGGAAGCATTATTTTTAAAAGACATTTTTTAAAAAAATATTATACAAACAATAAAGGGGATGACTGCCAAAAAACAACCATTCCAAACACTGCTTCACTTCACGTATGTGTGTATCACAGATGAACCACTGATCTTCACTTATAAATGTGCATCAAAGAAAGGGAGGGATTGAATGACATGCTCCATGCAAGAAAATCTCCCATAAAGTATTGCACTATCCCAGAGAAAGTAATTGCACAGCCCCAGGAAACATGAACAAACAGTGGTTTAAAAAAACCTCAGAATGACAAATAAATAAATTAATATTGCACTCTCCCATCAATGCAGCAAAAATTCACAAGCCAGTACATGTTATAGAACTCATTTCAGATGTGACTTCCTTGTGGACAGAAATTATGTTAAAAATAAGGATTAAAGTTCACTTGCCCGCATAAACAAAGATAAGAATGCCCAGAGGGAATATATAAATAAGAGGTTAGTGATAGCACAATTCATAAAGAGATAATCCTGTCCAAAGAGAGGTACTGGGTAGTAAAATACATGGAAAAATTACCAGCCAGGAAGATGCAGGAAGGAGAGAGCAAAATACACAAGCAGTCAATTAGGAACAGATGCCTGACTGCCAAATACCATACTGGAAGCGGATGGAAAGGACAAATACCCTGACGGCCGTTTCGCCTAGGGCTTCTTCATGAGTGACTGGCAAACAGTTCTCTCATCATGAGTTCAGTATGGAGTCAAGGAGGTCCAGTGTGCAATGTTTATTCCAGGTGTTCACATAACACTAGTGAAAGGATGCATATTATCATGTCCAGCTCCACATAGTTCAGAGTTCCTCAACGTAGCCGGTTTATGGAGAGAAAAAAAAGTTTGTTTCCAGTAGGCAACCCTTCCAGGAGTCACAGGGAAAGGAAGTGCTTGTCATCCCTTACCTCGCCAACTTCTTGTTTGACGGCAGGCCTTATGCGGGAAGGGGTTCTTCCCTGCCAACACAAGAGGCTCGTAAACTGGGAGAAATCAGGATTGCGTCCAGGGAAGGTCCGAACTTTTCTAGGGCTCACTTAGATTCAGAAGCTCAGGTGTTTCGTCTTCCGGACTCCTTGCTGGAGAATCTTCTGGTACTCATAGGTCAGGCACCAGAGGCCCCAGGGTTGTCTCTCGCAAGAGCTATGTCCCTGTAGGGTTCCCTTACATCCACCATTGCGGCAGTTTGATGGGGCCAGGCGTGAACCATAGTAACCTTTAGTGGGACATCTTGTAGTATCTAGCGATTTGTTGGGGGATCATTGAACAAATGCATTACACTCCAGCACAGTCGAAACCCTGCATTGCTGGTTAACCAATGTGCTAAAGAAACATGCTTCGGTTGCCCTGAGAACCTAAGGTGCTTACTACCAACGCAAGTCTGCACAAGGGGAGCTCACCTTCGCGGTCACCCAGTCCGAGGAGTGTGGTCTGGAAGTGAATCCCATGTTTTTCTCACAACTATCAGAACTTTTCTGGCTGTAGAATGAGCAGTGGGCCGGTCCCTGCCCTACCTGACTGGTCATCCAGTTAAAATCCTCTTAAATCAGGCGAGGATACTATGCCTCATCCACTGGAGGCATGTTGGTCAAGAGTGCTCATGGATATGGCAGGCAGAATTTTATTTAGCAGAGTTTTTATATCATCCTTCTCCGGTTCTGTATGGGGAAAAGAAATCTGTTTGGCGGACTTTTTCAGCCGCAGCAAATTGAGACTGGGAATGGGTCTTAAGTCAGTCCATTTTCCATTAGCTTTCCGTTACGTGTGTTCCGATAATGGGCCTCTTGTGTTCTGCAAAATGGTTCACTGGTTCTATTCGCTAACTCCAAGGGATCAACCTCCTGCAGTGGACGCCCTGCTGTTCAAATGGAGCTTCAGCCTTGATATGCTTCCACTCATGGCCTTTTCACCCGTTTTGCAGAAAAACTCCAGGGGGGACAGGGCAGTAATGATCCTGATAGCCCTGTTTTTTGGCCTGGCACACCATGAGTCTATTGCCTGATACATAGTCGTTCTCCAGGCCAGGGGTCCTATTGAAACTACCTGGGCTTCTCACTCGGGGTCCAGATATTCACCCCCTGTCAGGCATATTGCATCTTACGGCATGATTTTTTGACAGGTCACCTTACCAATCAGAGTTCTCTCTTGTCCTAGTCCCTACTCTTCTACAGAGTAGTAAGCCGGTTACAAAACGACAAAAAAAAAAAAGCCTGGACAAAATTCTTGTCTCCCATGGGCGAACCAAGTTGTACCGATGCCAGTTATGGTACTCTTAGGGGCACTTTGCACGCTGCAATATCGCAGTACGATGCTGCGATGCCGAGCGCGATAGTCCCCGTCGCAGCTGCGATATCCTTGTGATAACTGCCGTAGCGAACATTATCGCTACGGCAGCTTCACATGGAGTCACCTGTCCTGCGACCGTCGCTCTGGCCGGCGACCCGCCTCCTTTAGGGGGCGGGTCATATGGCGTCACTGTGACGTCACACGGCAGGCGGCCAATAGGAGCGGCGGGATGTAAACATCCCGCCCACCTCCTTCCTTCCGCATATCCTACGGAAGCCGCAGTGACGCCGGTAGATGTTCCTCGCTCTTGCGGCTTCACACACAGCGATGTGTGCTGCCGCAGGAATGAGGAACAACATCGGACCGTCAGCGTAATCATGGATTACGCCGACGCTGCACTGATGATACGATTACGATGCTTTTGCGTTCGTTACTCGTATCATCGAGCCTTTACACACTACGATGTTGCATGTGATGCCGGAAGTACGTCATTTGACCCCACCGTCATCGCACCTGCGATGTCGTAGTGTGCAAAGCCCGCCTTAGAGTGCTACCAGAAGGGGTTCACACTGTCGGTCAGTACATACACAGTTCTAATATCGGCTCTTGCAACCTGGTTCAATTATGTCCTGACGGGAGACCACTGGATTCCCGATTTCATTAGGATATGGTCTAGCCCTATGAGCAATCTATCTTTGCTTCCATAGGATCTTAATCTCGTCCTGACGAAGCCCCCCTGCTTCCTTACAGTCCAGGTCGCTTAAATAATCCATCCCTGAAACCAACTTCCGGACCCCTGCACATCAGCAAGTCGGGTTAGTAACATCTAGGCCCTATCTTGGTTCCACCATTACTCAGCTTTCAAGGATACGGTATCCTGAATCCTGCCCCTCCTTGCCTCCTGATAGTAAATCATGATTTTCATAATTTAAATGGGATCGGTAATATATATATATATATATATATATATATATATATATATATATATATATATATATATATATATATATATATATATATATATATATATATATATATATATATATATATATATATATATATATATATATATATATATATATATATATATATATATATATATATATATATATATTTTTTTGTTAGTCCAAAAGATCAGAACGTGGAGGGGGCATTGCCTGGCTGTAAAGCAGTTACCTTAAGGAATATTTGTATGCAGAAGAGGCTGGTCTGGTTTGTTTTCTTTCAGGGTAATAGCTATGAGCTCTAAACTTCTAAATCCACTTGGTGGGTGGATCAGAGAAGCCAATTCTTCGCCTACCGGGCTCGTGGTAGGTATGTGCCTGCAGGTCTGATGCTCACTACACAAGGGCACTGACATCACCTGGGCTTAAAGATCGTATGTCACCATTGCGCAGCTTGTAAGCCACAGGGCCACATGGGTCTTCACTTTCAACTTGCTATAAGCACTATAGGTTGGCTTTATCCTTACTGACTTCCCCTGGGGAGATCGGTTCTGTAATCTGTAGATCCCCCCCCCCCCCTCCCTTAGAATATTCCTTGTTCTCTGTAATTCTCTCGTGGTGCTGTCATGGGTGTTGGAAAAATACGTAATTACTTACCGGTAATGTGTTTTTTCTAAACCCATGACAGCACCCTTATATTCCCTCCCTGCATGTGGATAAATTGGCAGTATTTTAGCTACACGTGGTTAATGTTGGTGCTGGCTCTGTTATAACATTGTTTCTTCCTGAGGTCCTTTCATGCTCTGTAACCAACTGATGCGGGGAGAGGTGCCGCCCCTTTTTTATTCTGGAGGGGTTCTGTCCTTGAAGGGCGGATCCTCTCTTGTGGTGCTGTCATGGGTTTAGAAAAAACACATTACCGGTAAGTAATTACGTATTTCCTATATCAACAATCTTTTCATCACTAATAAACTTTCCTTCCTTGGCATCACAGAAACCTGGCTCACCCCCTCTGACACTCTCCTGCTGCACTTTCTTATGGCGGTCTCAAACTCTCACACCCCCTGCCCCAGTAACAAGCATGGTGGAAGAGTTGGTTTGCTGCTGTCCGACCAATGCTCCTTTACACCAATTCCACTACCACCCTCTGATACTCTTCCCTCTTTTTAGGTGCACTCCGTACGAATCTACACCCCTTCTAACCTCAAAATGGCTGTCATTTATTGCTCTCCAGGGCCAGCCACTGCTTTTTTTTTTTTTTTTTTTGACCATTTCACTACCCGGCTACTACATTTCCTTTCCACTCTCATCCCCACCATCATCATGGGTGACTTTAACATCCCCATTGACACTTCTCACTCATCTGTCTCTAAACTTCTAACTTTTGTTTCCTCATTCAGCCTCACCCAATGGTCCTCTGCAGCTACTCACAAAGATGGCCACACGCTGGATCTCATATTCACTCGCCTTTTGTTTCCTATCTAACCTCTCCAACATGCCTCTCCCCCTGTCCGACCACAACCTTCTCACATTCTCTTCCCTCTCTTCTCAAAGTACACAACCCCCCCCCCCCTCCACAAACTTTCACACCCCACAGAAATCTCAATCACCTTCACTTACTCACTTTCTTTTCCCTCTTGCAGACATTGCTTCTTCACATGTATAAAGTGGCAGTGGCATCTGCATCAACACCATATCTGCAGCTCTTACACACACCAAAATCCGCACAAACAGGCAACCCTGGCACTCGCCAGACTAAAGAATTTAGACAGGCTTCCAGAATTGAGTGCAGATGGAAGAGGTCTCATTCCACTGAGCACTTCATTACATACAAACAGGCTCTCACCACTTTCAAATCTGCACTCGCTGCTCAAAACAAACCTACTTCTCATCCCTCCATATCCTCTCTATCCCACAACCCTAAACAGCTATTCAACACTTTCAACTCTCTTCTCCGTCCCCCGGCACCACCTCCCTCTCTTCTCATCTCAGCTGAAGACTTTGCCTCTTTCATCAAGCAGAAAATTGACCACATCAGAGCAAGCTTTGGCCCACAATCACCACAGCCACTCCTCACAACTACTTGGCCTTCTTCCTGCAAATCCAGCTTCTCAATCATGACAGATCATCTTTCCACTCTACTCTCAAGATCACATCTCACCACCTGTCTGCTTGACCCACTCCCATCCCACCTCATCCCCAATCTCACCAGTCTTCATCCCGTCCCTAACCCATCTCTTCAACCTATCACTAACAACTGGTGTATTCCCTTCATGCTTTAAACATGCCTCCATCACACCCATCCTCAAAAAGCCTTCCCTTGACTCTTCCTCTGTGTCAAACTATCGCCCCATATCACTTCTCCCCTATGCCTCAAAACTACTGGAATAGCATGTCCATCTTGAACTGTCCTCCCACCTCTCTTCCTGCTCCCTCTTTGACCGTTTACAATCTGGCTTCTGACCCCATCATTCCACTGAAACTGCCCTAAGCAAAGTAACTACCTACTAACCGCAAAATCCAAGCAACACTGTCATCCTCCTCCTGCACCTGTCCTCTGCCTTTTGATACAGTAGACCAGAGGTCCCCCAACCTTTTTTTGCACCAGGGACCGGCTTTAAAGGGAACCTGTCATCAGAAATTTCGCCCAAAAGCTAAAAGATTCCCCCTCTGCAGCTCCTGGGCTGCATTCTAGGAAGGTCCCTGTTATTATTGTGCCCCATGTGAGACCAAAATAAAGCCTTTATAAAGTTCTACCTTTTTGTATGCAGCTTCTGTAAATCGGACACGGGGGCGGGCTCTCTGCCGTCCGTTATTCTGCCTCCTGGTCCTGTATGCCGCCCCCATCGCTCCTTTCCATATCTGATGCACCGCCCACTGCTCCAGCCATCCCCGCGCATGCCCAGTGCCAGTCTCACAGGACTGAGCAGTGTGACCGCTGGTGACGTGTGCGCAGGCAAGTGATTATGGACGGGACTGTGACTGTTATCAGCAAGTACCCGGCCATAATCTCGTGAGCGCGCAAACCTCTCCAGCATTCACACTGAGCTCAGTGTAGATGCTAGACTGTATGGGCTGCTTCCAGGGATGACGTCCCTTTGTCATGTGATAGGGGCGTGTTCGAAATACTATCACATGACAAAGGGACGTCATCCCTGGAAGCAGCCCATACAGTCTAGCATCTACACTGAGCACAGTGTGACGGCTGGTGAGGTTTGCGCGCTCACGAGATTATGGCCGGGTACTTGCTGATAACAGTCACAGTCCCGTCCATAATACCTTGCCTGCGCACACGTCACCAGCGGTCACACTGCTCAGTCCCATGAGACTGGCACTGAGCATGCGCGGGGATGGCTGGAGCAGTGGGCGGTGCATCAGATATGGAAAGGAGTGATGGGGGCGGCATACAGGACCAGGAGGCAGAATAACGGACAGCAGAGAGCCCGCCCCCGTGTCAGATTTACAGAAGCTGCATACAAAAAGGTAGAACTTTATAAAGTCTTTATTTTGGTCTCACATGGGGCACAATAATAACAGGGACCTTCCTAGAATGCAGCCCAGGAGCTGCAGAGGGGGAATCTTTTAGCTTTTGGGCGAAATTTCTGATGACAGGTTCCCTTTAAGCAAGACCAGTTTTCCATGGCCCGGTGGGACATGGGCGGAGCTTTGGTCATATGGGGGAGGGGTTATGGAGGGGTGGAGCTTAGTGCATACTTAAAATATAATTACTACATTATAGCACTGCTATATGCACCAGACAGCGCTGTATGGGGAGGATGCTGGCAAGACCTCAGTGTACAGCGCTGCTATGTAGCAGCACTGTACATTGAGCGTCAGTGTAAACGGCACTGTTGCTTAGCAGCGCTACACACTGAACACCGGTACCGGGAGCCGCGTCAATGAGGCCAGTCTGCTGCCCCGCCCCACATAACATGTTCTGCCGGGGGTGAGTCAGTGAGGAGAGCCTGCCGCACCACCCCGTCAAGTACATACCATGCTGTGCTGGAGGGCCGCGTCACTAAGACCCGCCCGATGCCCCGCCCTATCCTGCATAATGTTCTCTGCCAGGAGCTGCGAGCTGCTACGGCAGAGCACATCAATCCACACAGGGCGTGCTCGGACCAGGCGCAGGGCCGTAGAGCTAGCTGTCAGCGGCGCCGCGGACCAGCTGAAAACCCCCAACGGCCCGGTCCTGGTCCGCGGACCGGCGGTTGTGGACCTCTGCAGTAGACCACTCCCTTCTACTACAAATTCTCTCGTCTCTGGGCATCACAGATTGGTGCTATCTTGGATCTCCTCATACTTAACCAACCGAACTTTCAGCGTCTCCCACTCACACCACTTCCTCATCTCGCCCCCTATCTGTCAGTGTCCCCCAAGGTTCAGTTCTTGAACCCCTGCTGTTCTCCATTTACACCTGTGGCCTGGGACAGCTCCGAGTCCCATGGCTTTCAGTATCCTCTCTACGCTGATGATACGCAGATCTACCTCTGGACCTGACATCACCTCCCTACTAACCAGAATTCCACAATGTCTGTCTATTTCATCCTTCTTTTTTGTCTGCTCGATTCTTAAAACTGAACATGGGCAAAACAGAATTCATTCTTTCCTCCTCCTCACTTGGCCGCTGGACTCGGCCTGGCCCCGTCCCCCGCATGGATTAGCCGCTCGCCCCGGCCCTCCGCACGCTCCAGCGTACACTGGCTCTCGGTACACATGTGCAGGGAGCCGGCATACGCTGACTCCTCGCCCGCTCAGCCCCGCCCCCGGCACACGTTCCCACTCTCGGACCCGCCCCCGGCAACCCCAGCATGGGGGATGGAGCACAATGGGGGTGCACACCTCCCCCTAAATGCACGCACCGCACACCACACACACTGGGAACCACAAACACCGCCCTACACAGACACCCACACACAGACAACGCCGCACACACACGAACACCGCGGCATACATAAATATACGCACATACTGCGCAACACACACACTGCACAAAACATACCTTTCCCCCCCCCCCCCCCCCCCAAAAACACACACACACGCACTCCACACCCACACAAACCGCGCAACACACAGCACCACACACAGACCGCTGCAGACACACAGCGCTCCACAAACAACGCATCACACAACGCAACACACATACAACACCGCTCTCACCCCCCCACGCAGATAGTCAGGGCCAGAAATATTTGGACAGTGACACAAATTTTGTTATTTTGGCTGTTTACAAAAACATGTTCAGAAATACAATTATATATATATATATGGGCTGAAAGTGCACACTCCCAGCTGCAATATGAGAGTTTTCACATCCAAATCGGAGAAAGGGTTTAGGAATCATAGCTCTGTAATGCATAGCCTCCTCTTTTTTTTTTTTTTAAAGGGACCAAAAGTAATTGGACAAGGGACTCTAAGGGCTGCAATTAACTCTGAAGGCGTCTCCCTTGTTAACCTGTAATCAATGAAGTAGTTAAAAGGTCTGGGGTTGATTACAGGTGTGTGGTTTTGCATTTGGAAGCTGTTGCTGTGACCAGACAACATGCGGTCTAAGGAACTCTCAATTGAGGTGAAGCAGAACATCCTGAGGCTGAAAAAAAAGAAAAAATCCATCAGAGAGAGCAGACATGCTTGGAGTAGCAAAATCAACAGTCGGGTACATTCTGAGAAAAAAGGAATTGACTGGTGAGCTTGGGAACTCAAAAAGGCCTGGGTGTCCAAGGATGACAACAGTGGTGGATGATCGCCGCATACTTTCTTTGGTGAAGAAGAACCCATTCACAACATCAACTGAAGTCCAGAACACTCTCAGTGAAGTAGGTGTATCTGTCTCTAAGTCAACAGTAAAGAGAAGACTCCATGAAAGTAAATACAAAGGGTTCACATCTAGATGCAAACCATTCATCAATTCCAAAAATAGACAGGCCAGAGTTAAATTTGCTGAAAAACACCTCATGAAGCCAGCTCAGTTCTGGAAAAGTATTCTATGGACAGATGAGACAAAGATCAACCTGTACCAGAATGATGGGAAAAAAAAAGTTTGGAGAAGAAAAGGAACGGCACATGATCCAAGGCACACCACATCCTCTGTAAAACATGGTGGAGGCAACGTGATGGCATGGGCATGCATGGCTTTCAATGGCACTGGGTCACTTGTGTTTATTGATGACATAACAGCAGACAAGAGTAGCCGGATGAATTCTGAAGTGTACCGGGATATACTTTCAGCCCAGATTCAGCCAAATGCCGCAAAGTTGATCGGACGGCGCTTCATAGTACAGATGGACAATGACCCCAAGCATACAGCCAAAGCTACCCAGGAGTTCATGAGTGCAAAAAAGTGGAACCTTCTGCAATGGCCAAGTCAATCACCAGATCTTAACCCAATTGAGCATGCATTTCACTTGCTCAAATCCAGACTTAAGACGGAAAGACCCACAAACAAGCAAGACCTGAAGGCTGCGGCTGTAAAGGCCTGGCAAAGCATTAAGAAGGAGGAAACCCAGCGTTTGGTGATGTCCATGGGTTCCAGACTTAAGGCAGTGATTGCCTCCAAAGGATTTGCAACAAAATATTGAAAATAAAAATATTTTGTTTGGGTTTGGTTTATTTGTCCAATTACTTTTGACCTCCTAAAATGTGGAGTGTTTGTAAAGAAATGTGTACAATTCCTACAATTTCTATCAGATATTTTTGTTCAAACCTTCAAATTAAACGTTACAATCTGCACTTGAATTCTGTTGTAGAGGTTTCATTTCAAATCCAATGTGGTGGCATGCAGAGCCCAACTCGCGAAAATTGTGTCACTGTCCAAATATTTCTGGATCTAACTGTATCTATCCTATCTATCTACACCATACGTAAATTCTAGAATACCCGATGCGTTAGAATCGGGCCACCTTCTAGTAGTATATAATTGCCTGTGTATGCACAGGATCTGACGATACGCACACATCAGTAAGGAGGAGGATTGCGTCTCGTTAGCTGCAATGACAAACTGCATTAGTTTTTTTTATTTATAAATGAAGCTGCTGATTATTCCAAAAGGCTGCCGTTGCTGTTTATTTGAACGATAAAAGGTTATGTTAGGGATTGATTATCTTTCCCTTTTTTTTTTTTTTTTTTTTTTTTTTATTTTATTTTTTTTTTCTCTGTTGCAATAATTCTTGTTTCTATGTCTACAGAAATTCCATATTCTATGGAAAGAATTAAACTATGGCTGAAGCACAGGACAATTTACCACCACTGATACAGCTGCCGAAAGAATTATGGATGGGACGAGGGAGCAACAATTTCCAAATCTGTTCAGATCACTGTGAAGCCGATTGTTACATTTCTAAATCGGAGGGAAAAACTATTGGCGCTGCTTATTCTAAGTAAAATGCCGTTCTGCCAGCGAAGTGATTAATAATTGAAAAACTGAGCTATTTTCCTCTACACAAGTATGAGATATGACCTGACGTGTTCCACGTCTTCTGACAGACACTGAGCGTGGACTCTACATTTGAACTAAAAAAAGATGTTGCCTGCATCACGAAATCACTGGCATTAAGCATGGAAAAGTGGGGTAAACAATGGTCTTCCAAAGGAAAGCTTCAACAATACTGTCATGTAAGGTTGAAATACAACAATGGGTAAAACAGAAGCATCAACTAACGCAGATTGTTACACAGGCCAGTGGATGTCCCTTTCGGATCCAAATTTAGTTATTGGAAAACCGCTGCAATACAATTTGATCACTTCTATCCACTGACATTACTATCCCAGGTAAAAGGACAACCAAAACATGTGATTGTAAATGCCAAGGAAGGATGCCACTTTCCAAATCAGCAAATTCTTTTTTGGATATAACTAAAGTTATCCAGAATATGACACCCCCCCCCCCCCCCTCCCCCCTCCCCTCCCCCAACAGAAGGAACTGATGAACTGTTAGATTACATCAATTGTGAAAATGTTACAGATTGTAAAGAAGGGAATAGTGCGTGGGGGAGGGGGAGTATAGTGTCTTTGAATTCTGCTTGGATGCTCTTGTACGTAAAGGCTGTTAGATTTCCCATGTTCATCATTTTCTCCCATCGAAACAAAGCTCCCCTCTGTCAGCTCATGTGATATGTACTAATGGACATGATTTTGAATGGCATAGTCAGACTATCCTTGAATGTGCAAAATTTTTTTCCCTGCATAGGTGTATAAAATGTAAAAATAAATAGCTGTATTTAAAATGTTTATTTTTTTTCTTTTTTTTTTCATAAACAAAAAAATATTAAAATTAAAGGTATTGTTGCATGAGCCATGTTTTTCTGTGGCTATTTCATAAAAGACAAGTGGGATCAAAATTTGTGGGGGGATCTAGCATGTTCCTTGTGTTTGGGTACGATAAGGTCACTGGTAGACCTTTCATAGTGACATTCTTTTCAGTTTATTTACTATCCTGCTTCTGTGCATATCAGTCTTATGTCATGTTTAATAGTGTTGGCTGTCTGCCATACAATGGTCAAATGACAGTTGTAAAAAGACATGGCCCACACATCCAAAAATCAAAAGTTGATCTAAAGCCGCTAGGCAAAAATTAATGCACCTGAAGATTAAGTTCTTGGTTAAACATCCTGATCACTGTATGGAGCCACTGCCACGTCATGGCGAACCTCTGAGTGGGTTTCTAACGTATGCCTTAAAGGTGTGGCGCCGTGCGCTAAACACTGCCGCAATGACAATGCACCAGCGAGGCAGGCGACCTGGTGCCTCACAGCGCCCATGCTACAAGGCTGAGTCCCCGAGACTCCAGGCCACACCACCAGACACAAAATCGCTGCCACACAGCTCACACCCTGTGAAAGGAGCCGAATAATTCACCTTCCACTGGCTCCCAGTGTGTGAACTGAGGGCAAAGAAACGGCAGAACCCTCTCGCAGTCTCCTCCTAATTAAAAACACACGGCGTCGCACCTTTAAGACATAAAATAGGGACCCACTCAGAGGTTCGCTGAGACGTGACAGTGGGCTTCATACAGTGATCAGGATGTTTAACCAAGAACCTCATGTTCAGATGCACTAACTTTTGCCTACTGGCTTTAGATCACCTTATGATTTTTGGATGTGCGGCCATGTCTTTTTCTACTATATTGCATACAATAGTCAAATACATGTTGAAATTCCAAATTCTTCAGAAAAAAATGTCTGACTTTTGACAGCACATGAAGGAATAGGTCTTCAGCCTCAGATAACCGTGCACCCATATTGTAAACAGTCTGTAATTTCTAGAAAAAAAATACATAATACACAGTTCATGCATAGCTGGAATAGGACAGAAAATCAGTCTTGGCATTTGAGAACAGACAGCCTCACCTGATATATTTTACATTAAAGGGGACCAAACATCAGCATTTTCCTATATAAGGTGCAGTACTGGCACTATCATGCACAGTGTGTACATACCATTACTGGGCAGCTCGGATGTTTTAGGCTGTGAAATCCAACTTTATAAAGTTTGAAAATTAATGCACTCTTTAATTGACGTGTGCACCTCTGCTGATTAATGTCCGGGCAGGTTATGCACGTGTATCCCCGCTGCCTGTTCCTGCCTCTCACTGGCTGTATGTAAATTTCTAATCTTCAGTTACATGGCGTCGGAGTTACTAGCGCCTGCACATAGCGCTCATCTCCAGCGCAATGTTTCTGAAGCCCACAGTATTATGGTGCATGAGAGGGCGGCGCATGCGCCCTCACTTGTTTAGATCTGTTGTGAGCGTGGGAGCTGCAGCAGACATCTCCTACGAAATCGTCTGATGCAGCTAATCGGTAAGAGCAGCTATTCTCCAGTCCTGTTGTGACTGCGTGCGCTCCCGCGGTCACAACAGATCTGAAGAAGCGAGGGCGCATGCGCCACCCTCTCATGCACCATAATACTGTGGGCTTCAGAAACACGGCAGAGATGAGCGATATGCGCAGGCGCTAACTGACGCCGTGTAACTGAAGATTAGAAGTTTACATACGGCCAGTGAGAGGGAGGAACAGGTGGCGGGGATACACGTGCATAACCCGCCCGGACATTAGCAGAGAGGTGCACACGTCAATCAAAAAGTGCATGAATTTTAGGCTGTGAAATTCAACTTTATAAACACCCGAGCTGCCCACTAATGGTATGTACACAATGTGCCAGTACTGCACTGGCTGCACCTTGTATAGGAAAATCCTGAGGTTTGGTTCCCTTTAACGCTTTATATTTGTCTATATGGATTACATGAGGTGTACAGTGCAATTACAGTATCCAAAGTGCTGGAAAGCCAGAATAACACGCTGGAATGTAAGTTTCCCTAGAGGATTTAGTCTTGGTCTGTGTACAAGTTTAGGCACAATTTTTGCATCTCTTGGCAGGTTTGCTTTGAGATGTATTTTTCCTTTCAGGTGTAATATGCACCCAGAACCACGAGCAGTTCTGAGTGCATATTGCTAATTCCTGCCTAACCGACCCAGTATTTCTTAAGATCCTTCTGATATTCTAATGATCACAGGGACTAGTCGCAAGGGTGTTATATCTCCCGACTCGTCCGCCCAGTTAGCATGTCCATGGGCGTGATTGCATGTTATTCAATGATCAGCGTCATTGGCGGTGACGCGTGCAACTGTGGCCATTGTCACAGCTTCAGAATGCTGGTTTTAGTCATTGCGCATGATCAGAGTCCCAGTACTTCCTGTTATGCGCACTATGAAGCCGGGTGTATGTGTCTCCGCTTCAGAGAGGTCTAGGGCGCGTGACCAGAAGGGCCAGGCATTCTGATAATGTGCACTGAGCCTAAACCTGTCATTCTAAAGTGGTGACAACGTACACGCGTCACCACCAATGACCAGTCTCCATTGAATAGCATGTTAGCACGCCCCTGTGGACGTGCTGAGGCCGGACTATTCAGGGGATGTTATACCCTTGCGACTAGTCCCTGCGCTCATTAGCATATCATAAAGGATCTTTATAAATATCCCTTTATGTTACTAGATGTTGGTACAGATGGGCACAGAAAGAAATAAGAAACGAGGCCCGCTTTGGGTTCTGGGTGCATATTGCATCTGACCGGTTTCCTTTACATTACTGGCGTTTTTGGTCCAGATTTCCCTCCCCACTCATCGGTGAAATCTGCAGCAAAAAATGCTGACAGAATTGATAAACTGCAGATGTAAATCTGCATGGAAAAAATGAGCAATATGTTGGGGTTTTTTGACAAATCTGCAAGGGGAAAAACACAATTTGTGCACACAGCATTATACTCTCCTGTGCCAGTGCTGTGTAACACCTGGCCTTGATGTGCAGTGGTCATAGGAGGCAGGGGCGGTTGTGGAGCAGGGCAATGCTGTGGCGGGTGTCCCAGATGCTTGGTGGTACAGCGAGGCAGAGAAAATGTCCAGGAATGTAGCTTACCGGGGGGTAAAAAGAGTGGAGAATGGTGACGGGAGGCAGGAATGATGATGATGCTGCTGCTGCTTGTGGTGAGGCAGGGGACATCCTGAAGACATCAGCGGTGCGGGCATCTATCAGGGCAGTGTATGAATCCTGTCCAGTCCTGCATGTGGCTCTGAATCACCGCGTTCAGAAATGACCAATTTATCAAAAAGCTGATTGGAATTTTTTTTCCACTATGTCATTTACCAAATGCCAAAATTACATTTTTTGGTTGGCATAAATTTTGCGCAAAATGCAATAGCAGGCGATCAAAACGTAACACTGGTGCAAAACTGTACCGATTTAATAAAAAAAACGCTCAAGTCGCAAAAAAAATAAGCAGTCACTGAGCTATAATCCCGAAAAATAAGAATATACGGGTTGCAGAAAATGGCGCGAAACGTATGCCACTTTTTTCAGACAAACGGCTGATTTTTTTTTTATTTATTTTTTTTTTTTTGCTTCTTAGATAAAAGTAAACCTATTCATGTTTAGTGCCTACGAACTAGTACCCACCTGAGGCATCACACTGATACATCAGTTTACCATATAGTGAACACTGAATAAAATATCTAAAAAAAACAATAGTGCAATCGCACTTTTTTTTTTGCAATTTTTCCACACTTGGATTTTTTTCTTTTGCCATTTTCCTGTACACTATATGGTAAAACTCCATGGTTTCGTTTAAAAGTACAACTCGTTCCGCAAAAAAACAAGCCCTCACTTGGCCATATTGACGGAAAACTAAAAAAAAGCTACGTCTCTCGGAAGAAGAATGCCGAAAAAGTAACGGAAAGTTCCAAATTGGCCGGTCATGAAGGGGTTAACATTGCAACCCAGTTCTTAACTATGGAATATGAAAGGCATTGATCCCCCAATGTCTGCGACATATCACCATAAATATTCTTTGTGGACTTTTCTTGCAGAAACAAGAATGTTATAATTCCTCTGCTCTCATGCTGTGAATATCGCATTAGACTCCGCCATTTTGTTTTCCTGCGTGCGTAGAACACTGTTGCCATAAACAACAAATTCAAACACAAAATTTTGAAAACTTATATTAGACACAAGACTTTCATGTTATGTAACATTCATTACCATAGAAACAAAAAAAGATCACAAAGTCAACATATACGTTATTCTCCACGCTGATGGAGGTCTTCAAGGGCGGGGTGCTCGAGTCCTGCACCCCCTTATAATTTCCATGAAAGCTTAAAGGGACTGTATCGCGTTTTTTTTTTAGTTTTTTTTTTATCAAAATAAGTGATTCTGAAATGAAGTATTTCTAATTCAAAATGAAATTCGTAGCTTATTTAGTTTTAATGTAATTCTAATTTTACTATATGCACTGGGGGCCATGTTGGATTTGCTGTGTGTGTAACGACAGTTACACACTCCTTTATGGCAGCCCCTGTGCATAGAGAACAGTGGTCGCTATCCGACCCTATGTGTACCGTTACAGTGGGTGTGAGCTGTGATCGGGACGCGCCCCCTTGGCTGTCCATATCACAGCAAAGGGCAGATTTCAGCGCCATTTTTGTGGAGATTCAATCCATGCTCTTTGCGCCACTTTACACCTGTCAACCGCCGGGATGCAAGTCCGGTACGCCTCCAGTCCCCTGTTACCTATCACACAAACCCTCCCTCCCTCCCTCTGTTCTCACCAGCCCCCGCCCCCTGCCTTTACCGTATGTTATCAAATCACGTCCCTCCGCTGTCCCCAGCCCCGTTCTGGCGGCCGCCGGTGTGTGTGTCCTCCCTCTGCTCTCACCAGCCCCCTGCCGTTACCGTCTGTAATAAAACCCCCTCCCTCCCCCAGCTGTCCTCAGCCCCGTCCATGTGTGTGTGTGTGTGTGTGTGTGTGTGTCAACCCTTCCGCTTGCTACCCTGTGTGTACTGGTGATACTGTCTGCATGGTTGTTTATCTAATCCTCCCCTGTGTGATACTGTGTGCTGAGCTGTGTATCTAATCCTCCCCTGTGTGATACTGTGTGCTGAGCTGTGTATCTAATCCTCCCCTGTGTGATACTGTGTGCTGAGCTGTGTATCTAATCCTCCCCTGTGTGATACTGTCTGCTGAGTTGTGTATTTAATCCTCCCCTGTGTGATACTGTCTGCTGAGCTGTGTATCTAATCCTCTCGTGTGATACTGTCTGCTGAGCTGTTTATCTAATCCTCCCCTGTGTGATACTGTGTGCTGAGCTGTGTATCTAATCCTCCCCTGTGTGATACTGTGTGCTGAGCTGTGTATCTAATCCTCTCCTGTGTGATCCTGTCTGCATAGCTGTATCTAATCCTACCCTTATCCATCATATAGTCCCAACTACTGAGCCACCGTACTGTGCCAACTAGAGAGACAACTACTGAGCCACCGTAGAGAGCCACCATACAGTGCCAACTACTGAGCCACCATACAGTGCCAACTACAGAGCCACCGTACTGTGCCAACTACTGAGCCACCATACAGTGCCAACTACTGAGCCACCGTACTGTGCCAACTACTGATCCACCATACAGTGCCACCATACAGTGCCAACTACTGAGCCACCATTCAGAGCCACCATACAGTGCCAACTACTGAGCCACCATATAGTGCCAACTACTGAGCCACCGTATAGTGCCAACTACTGAGCCACCGTACAGTGCCATCTACAGAGCCACCGTACAGTGCCAACTCCTGAGCCACCGTACAGTGCCAACTACTGAGCCACCATACAGTGCCAACTAGAGAGACAACTACTGAGCCACCGTACTGTGCCAACTACTGAGCCACCGTACAGTGCCAACTACTGAGCCACCGTACTGTGCCAACTAGAGAGACAACTACTGAGCCACCATATAGTGCCAACTACTGAGCCACCATATAGTGCCAACTACTGAGCCACCGTACAGTGCCAACTACTGAGCCACCGTACTGTGCCAACTAGAGACAACTACTGAGCCACCGTACTGTGCCAACTACTGAGCCACCATGCAGTGCCAACTACTGAGCCACCATACAGAGCCACCATACACTGTGCCAACTAGAGAGACAACTACTGAGCCACCATACAGTGCCAACTACTGAGCCACCGTACTGTGCCAACTACTGAGCCACCGTACTGTGCCAACTACTGAGCCACCGTACAGTGTCAACTACTGAGCCACCATACTGTGCCAACTACTGAGCCATCGTACTGTGCCAACTACTGAGCCACCGTACTGTGCCAACTAGAGAGACAACTACTGAGCCACCATACAGTGCCAACTACTGAGCCACCATGCAGTGCCACCATGCAGAGCCACCATACAGTGCCAACTACTGAGCCACCATACAGAGCCACCATACAGTGCCAACTACTGAGCAACCATATAGTGCCAACTACTGAGCCACTGTACAGTGCCATCTACAGAGCCACCGTACAGTGCCAACTACTGAGCCACCGTACAGTGCCAACTACTGAGCCACCGTACTGTGCCAACTAGAGAGACAACTACTGAGCCACCATACAGTGCCAACTACTGAGCCACCGTACTGTGCCAACTACTGAGCCACCATACAGTGCCAACTACTGAGACACCGTACAGTGACAACTACTGAGCCACCGTACAGTGCCAACTACTGAGCCACCATATAGTGCCAACTACTGAGCCACTGTACAGTGCCATCTACAGAGCCACCGTACAGTGCCAACTACTGAGCCACCGTACTGTGCCAACTAGAGAGACAACTACTGAGCCACCGTACTGTGCCAACTACTGAGCCACCATACAGTGCCAACTACTGAGCCACCGTACTGTGCCAACTACTGAGCCACCATACAGTGCCAACTACTGAGCCACCGTAAAGTGCCAACTACTGAGCCACCGTACAGTGCCAACTACTGAGCCACCGTACTGTGCCAACTACTGAGCCACCGTACAGTGCCAACTACTGAGCCACCATACTGTGCCAACTACTGAGCCATCGTACTGTGCCAACTACTGAGCCACCGTACTGTGCCAACTAGAGAGACAACTACTGAGCCACCATACAGTGCCAACTACTGAGCCACCGTACAGTGCTAACTACTGAGCCACCATACAGTGCCACCATACAGTGCCAACTACTGAGCCACCGTACAGTGCCAACTACTGAGCCACCGTACAGTGCCAACTACTGAGCCACCATACAGTGCCAACTACTGAGCCACCATATAGTGCCAACTACTGAGCCACTGTACAGTGCCATCTACAGAGCCACCGTACAGTGCCAACTACTGAGCCACCATACAGTGCCAACTACTGAGCCACCGTACTGTGCCAACTAGAGAGACAACTACTGAGCCACCGTACTGTGCCAACTACTGAGCCACCATACAGTGCCAACTACTGAGCCACCGTACTGTGCCAACTACTGAGCTACCGTAAAGTGCCAACTACTGAGCCACCGTACAGTGCCAACTACTGAGCCACCGTTCTGTGCCAACTACTGAGCCACCGTACAGTGCCAACTACTGAGCCACCATACTGTGCCAACTACTGAGCCATCGTACTGTGCCAACTACTGAGCCACCGTACTGTGCCAACTAGAGAGACAACTACTGAGCCACCATACAGTGCCAACTACTGAGACACCATACAGTGCCAACTACTGAGACACCGTACAGTGCTAACTACTGAGCCACCATACAGTGCCACCATACAGTGCCAACTACTGAGCCACCGTACAGTGCCAACTACTGAGCCACCGTACAGTGCCAACTACTGAGCCACCGTACTGTGCCAACTAGAGAGACAACTACTGAGCCACCATACAGTGCCAACTACTGAGCCACCATATAGTGCCAACTACTGAGCCACCATACAGTGCTAACTACTGAGCCACCATACAGTGCCACCATGCAGAGCCACCATACAGTGCCAACTACTGAGCCACCATACAGAGCCACCATACAGTGCCAACTACTGAGCCACCATATAGTGCCAACTACTGAGCCACCGTACAGTGCCAACTACTGAGCCACCGTACAGTGCCATCTACAGAGCCACCGTACAGTGCCAACTACTGAGCCACCGTACAGTGCCAACTCCTGAGCCACCGTACTGTGCCAACTAGAGAGACAACTACTGAGCCACCATAGAGTGCCAACTACTGAGCCACCGTACTGTGCCAACTACTGAGCCACCGTACAGTGCCAACTACTGAGCCACCGTACTGTGCCAACTACTGAGCCACCGTACAGTGCCAACTACTGAGCCACCGTACTGTGCCAACTACTGAGCCACCGTACAGTGCCAACTACTGAGCCACCTTACTGTGCCAACTAGAGAGACAACTACTGAGCCACCATACAGTGTCAACTACTGAGCCACCGTACAGTGCTAACTACTGAGCCACCATACAGTGCCACCATACAGAGCCACCATACAGTGCCAACTACTGAGCCACCATACAGAGCCACCATACAGTGCCAACTACTGAGCCACTGTACAGTGCTAACTACTGAGCCACCATACAGTGTCATACAGCGTATACTGTATGTGTAACAGTCAGTGTATATATGTGGGTGCTATGACCGCAGTCTGTATATATATATATATGTGTAGCAGTCACTGTATATATGTGTAAGGCTCTGTGCGCACTTGCCGTTTTTTGCCGCGGATTTCCTGCAGTTTTGCAGCATGTTTCGCTGCAGAAAACGTTCATAACATCTCTGCAGTGAATCACCAGCAAAACCTATGGGGAAAAAATGCTGTGCGCACTATGCAGATCTTGACAGCTGCATGTTTTGCTGCGGGATTCCCGCAGCTAAAACAATTGCATGAAAATTCTTTTACTCAGGTCCCTGCGGTTTCGAGGGCTGAGAGACCAATCACCCGCAGACTGTGGGTCGGCAGAGGATTGATCCCCGGTATCTGGCCGGATGCTGCTCCCCATATAAAGTTTATGGGGAATAGAATGTGCCCCAAAGCGGTAGGAGCAAGCAAGCGCTTCATACTCACCAATGACCGGGCGGCTGTCACACTGCTCTCACGGCGATGGCTTTCATCTTCCAAAGCCGGCTCATTATTCCATCTCGTATTCACTCCTTCCCTGCTCACCGTTGGCTGTGATTGGTTGCAGGTAGACACACTCCAATGCTGAGTGACAGCTGTCTCAGTGCAACCAAACCAATCACAGCCGCCGGTGGGCCGGTCCATAGCGTACAGTAAACCAAAAAAATTATCAAAAACAGCGTGCGGTCCGCCCCAATTTTTCTAATCAGCCAGGATAAAGCATCACAGCTGGGGGCTGGTATTCTCAGGCTGGGTAGGCCCACGTTATGGGGAGCCACTCAGCCTAAAAATATCATCCAGCAGCCACCCGTAGTGGCCGCATCCATTAGATGTGACAGTGCCGGACTTTTCACGGGTCTTCTCGTTGCCGTGATGCGGTGGCAATCGAGGTAATGAAAGAGTTAATGGCAGCAGCCCATAGCTGCCAATCAGTCATAGTTTACTGATGGCAGGCGTCTATATGACACCCCCTCATCACTAAACTGTAACTGAAAGTAAGGCTAGGTTCACACACTGCTTTGCTGCTTTTTTGTGCGTTTTTTGTAGCAAAAAACGTACAAAAAAGCACCTGTTGCAAAAAAACGCGGCAACAACGCATGATTTTTTACCGCCTTTTTTTGCTGCGTTTTTGCTCACTCACTGCGTTTTTATGTGTTTTTATCATTGAACAATGCCATTAAAGATTGTTTAAAAAATAAAAAAAAGATAAAAGGTCTGACATTTCCTTCTTCAATATGTTCTTCATTCTCCACTAGTGTATGCAGGAGAGCAGACAGCTGCAGAACTAAAAGGCTCAGCATGCTCCATCCAGGACTGTATGCTGGAGGGACAGGCAGGGGGAGTAGAACTGCAAGGCTCAGCATACTCCATCTAATAGTGTATGCAGGAGAGCAGACAGCAGGAGCAGAACTACAAGGCTCAGCATCCTCCATCTAATAGTGTATGCAGGAGAGCAGACAGCAGCTGCAGAACTACAAGGCTCAGCATGCTCCATCCAGGACTGTATGCAGTAGTTTTTTGCTCCCCAAAAAAATGACATGGGCTTCGCCATATTTTTGTATGCTAGCCAGGTACAGCAGGCAGGTATGGGCTGCCCCCAACCCCCAGCTGCCTATTTGTACCAGGTTGTGAACCAAAAATATAGCGAAGCCCTTTTTTTTAAATTATTTCATGACTTTCATGAAATAATTAAAATAAAAAAAAGACGTGGGCTTCGCCCAATTTTTGAGTCCAGCCAGGTACAACTAGGCAGCTGGGGATTGGAATCCACAGTGCAGGGTGCCCATGCTTTCTGGGCACCCCCGCTGCGTATTGCAGTCCGCAGCCACCCCAGAAAATGGCGCTTTCATAGAAGAGCCATCTTCTGGCGCTGTATCCAACTCTTCCAGCTGCCCTGATGCCGGGTGGCTCGCTGGGTAATAATGGGGTTAGGGCTAGCTTTATATTATCAGCTGGCCCTAAGCCCGAAATTCATGGTGTCACGCCAATATTAGACATGGCCACCATGAATTTCTAGTAAAGATAAAAAAAAACACAACACACAGAAAAATATTTTTATTAGAAATAAAACACAACACAATTAGTGACTCCATCTTTATTGAAATAAAGAACCCCCCTCCGCAGTAATCCTGGGTCAAGGGTCCCGCGACGCCCAATATCATCTGATCGGTTTGCTGCAAGATCAGATGTTGTGTCAGGATCAAGGATGTGAATCACATCATACATCAGCTGATTGTATAAAAGCTGTTTATACAATCAGCTGATGCATCAGTGAAAAAAAAAACCCCTACACACTTACGTGCTGGCTCCTGTCCGATCGCTGCAGGAGCTGCCGGTAATCAGCTGACAGTCTCCTGACGGCATCAGCTGATAGCCGGGCGGTAAAAAGCCAGAGTCACCGCGCGACTTGCGATCAGCTGATGCGTCTGGTGACTGCATCAAGTGATTCTCCGCCAGGTCCTTGCATCCATCGGACGAGCCTTGGAGCCGGCACACAGTCGCAGCGGCGGTACCGTAAGAGGAGATGGGAGCGGGCATGGCACCGGGAGTCTGCAGACAGGTGAGTATGGTTTTTTTTTCTACTGTTCACGGGAGCGAGACTGGTGACCCCACGGGAGCGGGCCTGCCGGCCGCACGGGAGCGCAGGCCGCACGGGAGCGAGACTGATGACCCCACGGGAGCGGGCCTGCCGGCCCCACGGGAGCGTGCCTGCCGGCCGCACGGGAGCGGGCCTGCGGCCGCACGGCAGACTAGTGACCACACGGGAGCGGGCCTGCGGCCGCACGGCAGACTAGTATATAAGGATAAGGCTGCACATCAAACTTAGATAATAGTATAATGCCTCAAGCATATGGAAAAATATTGGAAAATACAATGAAAAATGCTACTTGCTAATTTGAACATGTGAATAATGAATTGCATACCTGCCATGAATATTAGGAAATTTTTCAATTTTTTTTTAATATATATATTAGTGCTCACTTCAGTTATCCTATTCAGCACGGCAGACTAGTGGCCGCACGGGAGCGGGCCTGCCGCCTGCACGGGAGACTGACCCCACGGGAGCGGGCCTGCCGCCCGCACGGGAGACTGACCCCACGGAGCGGGCCTGCCGGCCGCACGGGAGCGGGCCTGCCGCCCGCACGGGAGACTGACCCCACGGGAGCGGGCCTGCCATCCGCACGGGAGCGCAGGCCGCACGGGAGCGGGCCTGCGGCCGCACGGGAGACTGATGACCGCACGGGAGACTGATGACCGCAGTCTGTATATATATATATGTATAAATGTGTTTCCACTTTACTTCCGGGTGGAGCTGTACAATTCATATACAGTCACCCAGAAAATGGCGATACATTACTATGAAATACACCTCCTCCCCTTTTGGGTGCAGTGTAACACCCAAAAGGGGAGGAGAATAGCATGTCATCCAGTGACTGCCCAAATTTGCAGCTATCGTAATTCTACTAAGGATTTCTATAGCTTTTGGATGTATACACAGGAAGATGCTCCCCCTACTGGCAATTATAAGTATTTTTAATAAAAAATTTTTTTTTTACATATTTAAAAGTTGAATTACATTAAGAAAACAGTTGTTACACAATTCTAATAATATTGTTTGCAGATTTGGCCTACAAAAAAAAAAAATTAGACGATACAGTCCCTTTAAAATTTTTACTATTTTGCTTTAAAACCTTATTATATAGTTAAAGAGTGATTAGAGTTTAATGAGTTTTAGATGTAATCTGAAGCATTGGGTATCATTGGCTTCTATGTGTCAAATTATATTTTATTGTTGCGAAATTAAAAAAAAAAAAAAAAAAAAACACAACACCACTACATTTAGAATAAAAGAAGCATTTACATCATAGAATTACCGGTGGCACCATGTACACTAGCGCGTGGACTTACTGAAGTATGTTCACTAGACTGTCTCAGACAAACTCCAGGATAATCAATGGTATCTGTGCGCTCCCTGTTGCATCATACAAAGAATCTGTTTTTACATGGATTCCGTTTATCTGTTCCTGAAAATGTAACAAATATATCAAAAAAGACTGACCCGACCATCCAACAGGTGTTAGCTGAAAACACGTAACTACAAAACACATACAGCTGCACTCTAAGATGCTAAGAATGAATAAGGGAACTCTGGTATTGCATTACTGCTATAGGAATATTTTTTTTTGGGGAGGGGAGAGATATTTAGCTTATGTATTGGCCAATGCATGTGAGCCCGGTCACCACTCCATATTAGAGATCACCTTGTCGTGGTGTTTTGTACCTAAAAACGTAACAGACAAATGTAATGTCAAAACACAAGAGAAAGTGTCGCTTTATGGACATTTATGCGGGGGCTTTCTTTATGTCAGACAAAAGTCCAGTCCTGGAGATAAAAGCTGACAAGGACCTCAAAGGAAGCAGTAAATGAGACAGGTGGCGACAGAATGGACAAGCAACTATAAAGTTACTTTACTGGATGTAGGTCATGTGTCAAGAACTCCCGACAGCTGGAGGGAACATTCAAGAATAAAGGGGCCTTGGAGGAAATCTCACCAATTAATGACAGTTGGAATCAAAAGAAACGAAAATAGGACAGAACTTAGAGTAATAACTTGAAATATAACCTACAGTTAGGTCCAGAAATATTTGGACAGTGACACAATTTTCGCGAGTTGGGCTCTGCATGCCACCACATTGGATTTGAAATGAAACCTCTACAACAGAATTCAAGTGCAGATTGTAACGTTTAATTTGAAGGTTTGAACAAAAATATCTGATAGAAATTGTAGGAATTGTACACATTTCTTTACAAACACTCCACATTTTAGGAGGTCAAAAGTAATTGGACAAATAAACCAAACCCAAACAAAATATTTTTATTTTCAATATTTTGTTGCGAATCCTTTGGAGGCAATCACTGCCTTAAGTCTGGAACCCATGGACATCACCAAACGCTGGGTTTCCTCCTTCTTAATGCTTTGACAGGCCTTTACAGCCGCAGCCTTCAGGTCTTGCTTGTTTGTGTCTCTTTCCGTCTTAAGTCTGGATTTGAGCAAGTGAAATGCATGCTCAATTGGGTTAAGATCTGGTGATTGACTTGGCCATTGCAGAATGTTCCACTTTTTTGCACTCATGAACTCCTGGGTAGCTTTGGCTGTATGCTTGGGGTCATTGTTCATCTGTACTATGAAGCGCCGTCCGATCAACTTTGCGGCATTTTGCTGAATCTGGGCTGAAAGTATGTCCCGGTACACTTCAGAATTCATCCGGCTACTCTTGTCTGCTGTTATGTCATCAATAAACACAAGTGACCCAGTGCCATTGAAAGCCATGCATGCCCATGCCATCACGTTGCCTCCACCATGTTTTACAGAGGATGTGGTGTGCCTTGGATCATGTGCCGTTCCCTTTCTTCTCCAAACTTTTTCTTCCCATCATTCTGGTACAGGTTGATCTTTGTCTCATCTGTCCATAGAATACTTTTCCAGAACTGACTGGCTTCATGAGGTGTTTTTCAGAAAATTTAACTCTGGCGTGTCTATTTTTGGAATTGATGAATGGTTTGCATCTAGCTGTGAACCCTTTGTATTTACTTTCATGGAGTCTTCTCTTTACTGTTGACTTAGAGACAGATACACCTACTTCACTGAGAGTGTTCTGGACTTCAGTTGATGTTGTGAACGGGTTCTTCTTCACCAAAGAAAGTATGCGGCGATCATCCACCACTGTTGTCATCCGTGGACGCCCAGGCCTTTTTGAGTTCCCAAGCTCACCAGTCAATTCCTTTTTTCTCAGAATGTACCCGACTGTTGATTTTGCTACTCCAAGCATGTCTGCTATCTCTCTGATGGATTTTTTCTTTTTTTTCAGCCTCAGGATGTTCTGCTTCACCTCAATTGAGAGTTCCTTAGACCGCATGTTGTCTGGTCACAGCAACAGCTTCCAAATGCAAAACCACACACCTGTAATCAACCCCAGACCTTTTAACTACTTCATTGATTACAGGTTAACGAGGGAGACGCCTTCAGAGTTAATTGCAGCCCTTAGAGTCCCTTGTCCAATTACTTTTGGTCCCTTGAAAAAGAGGAGGCTATGCATTACAGAGCTATGATTCCTAAACCCTTTCTCCGATTTGGATGTGAAAACTCTCATATTGCAGCTGGGAGTGTGCACTTTCAGCCCATATTATATATATAATTGTATTTCTGAACATGTTTTTGTAAACAGCTAAAATAACAAAACTTGTGTCACTGTCCAAATATTTCTGGCCCTGACTGTATATATATATATAATGTATCTATCTATCAATCTATCCTCTATATAATCTTGTTACTGATTATCAGACAGTTATGTAAAGTAAAGCTCCTCCACTACCATTAGGCCTAAGACACACGGCATGAAAATCGGAACGAGTGGAATGCGAAAAAATCATCGCATTGCACTCGGACCAATATTAGCCTATGTGTCAGCACATATGAGCGATTATTTTCTCAGACCCAATTGGATCGAGAAAACAATCGCAGCGTGCTGCGACTCTAATGCGATCCTTGTTTCTCTCGCACCCATTCAAGTCTAAGGGGAGAGAGAAAAATTGCACTGCACTCGCGGTACACCGGTGTACTGCGAGAATGGTAATAGCCGGCAACGGAGGAGAGTGGGAGATAAATCCGTCCCTCCCCTCCGCAGCGCCGGCCCTTCCCTCCTTAGCGCTGCCCCGCCCCCTACAGCTGTTGTCTGGTCACATGATCGGACCTCAGTCGCAGTGACACTCGCAAGACACTCGGGTCCCGCTGTGCTGCCAGTGTGAGCCGATTGTCATGCGAGGATCGTAGTAGTGCCCCGTGTGGCCCTGGCCTTACAGTAGGAGTAGCTATACATTGCACATATGGGTGATGACTGGATCTTCTACATGATAATGGTTTTTTATTGCCTAAAGGCCCTGTCACACACAGAGATAAATCTGCAGCAGTTCTGTGGTTGCAGTGAAATTGTGGACAATCAGTGCCAGGTTTGTGGCTGTGTACAAATGGAACAATATGTCCATGATTTCACTGCAACCATAGATCTGCCAAAGATTTATCTCTGTGTGTGACGGGGCCTTAACACATGAGGGTGCAGATAACACGTTTAGCAGAGGAAGTTGAGAATGCCTAAGGCTAGTGCTCGATTTTGAGAAAATGAGACTGTGTCTTGTCTACAACGTGCCCAGCCACGTCCTTGTGTCTTTCTTGCTGTTTTTACTTCAGAATGATACCAGCTGCTTGCAGATCTGTCACTATTTTGCCCTGTTACTTATCAGTCCCTTTGATTGGCCGTGTATGTGTAGTTGTGATCTATATTCCCGCAGGTCAGGGCCCAGCCTTCAGTAACTAAGAATGGACAGCACAGCAGTAGCTAGCTATACGGTAATAACCTATTGATTTGGGTTCTTCACTTTTTTCTTGGGAACTCTTACCCTCACCTGATCAGGTCAGGAGTGAGAAACACACATGGAAGTTGTCATATAACTTTACTCCCAACTGCCCTACTGACCTGGGAGAACCTAACTCCATATTCACACCCTGCCAGGGCCCTATTTACCACTAGGCACCCGTGGCCCGGTTCCTGGGGCGGTGGGCGGCACTTTCTGGTAGCAAAAAAAATATTTATTTTTTTTTACATCCTCTCCCCCTCCATTAGACAGTCTAATAAATCCGCTCTATTTTCGGAGGGGGCGGGGGGGGCGCACCTCCATTTATCTGTATCTGCGTTTTTAAGGCTCGAATACAAATAAACTGTGGGCGTTGGGCACTGGGAACTGATTGACCCTGGAAGTGCCGGCGTTTGCACTTCCGGGGTCAGAGGCACGCCAATCAGCTCCGTGCTGTGGTGTCCAATGCTGCAGAACAGTGCACTCACCAGAGCCAGTGGGAGGAGTACAACGAACACCAGAGGAGGAGCAGCAGCAAGAGGAGGAGGGCGGCAGGCACAGGAACAGGTAACCGCTCAAAGAGCTGAAAATTCATAGGGAAGGTGCGGGTGTTCCTAATGCTGTGAGGATTGTGGATGAGGGGCAGGCAGAGGCTATAAAGCGAAGATTGTGGGGGAGGTGGAGGCGAGGCTATAAAGTGAGGATTGTGGGGGAGGGGCAGGCAGAGGCTATAAAGTGAGGACTGTGGGGGAGGGGCAGGCGAGGCTATAAATTGAGGATTGTGTGGGAGGGTCGGGCAGAAGCTATAGACTGGGGATTGTGGAGGAGAGGCAGGCAGAGGCTATAGATTAAGGATTGTGGGGGAGGTTGCAGGCCAAGGCTATAGATTAGGGATTGCAGGGGAGGGTCAGGCAGAGGCTATAGTCTGGGGATTGCGGGGGAAGGTCAGGCAGAGGCTATAGACTGAGGATTAGGAGGCCTATTATTGTAGTCTGGGGATTATGGGGCCTATGACTCTAGACAGTGGTTTGGGGGGCTGGGGCTATTAGTATAGTCTTAGAGTTAGGGGCCTATTGCTATAGGAGGAGGGTTTAGGGGGCCTATTGCTGTAGAGGGGGGTTTAGGGAGCCTACTTCTGTAGGAGGTGGGTTTAGGGGCCTATTGCTGTGGGAGGAGAGTTTAGGGGGGCCTATTTCTGTCGAGGTGGGTTTAGGGGGCCTATTGCTGTAGACTGGGGTTTAGGGACCCTATTGCTGTAGAGGGGGGGTTAGGGAGCCTATTGCTGTAGAGGGGGGGTTTAGGGGGCCTATTGCTGTATATGGGGGGTTTAGAGGGGCTTACAGAGTGAAGGATAGTGCAAGGGACAAAATCAATGGGGAAAAGTGTAAGGGCTCAGTATGTTGGGGGTCTCAGTATGGAGAGGGGTAGATGTAGAAACTTGGCACTCAAGATTAATGTGAACAGTGGTTTTTATTGTGAAGAACTTGTAGGACCAGCACAAGCACAGATGTTTCGGTCAAAAGACCTTCATCAGTGTGCGTGCAGAGGGTCCTCAGAAAGTATAGTAGTATGACGAGCGGCATACTGTAGCTGGGTATGACGTGGTGTCCACAACTGTCTATGTGGCAATGATGTGCTTGTGCTGGTCCTACAAGTTGTTCACAATAAAAACCCCTATTTCTACAGCTACTTGAGACGGTTTTGGACCTTACTTGTGCACCAGCCCAGAAGTGCCGTGTATATCAACTCACTAAGTATGGCGAGGGTGAAGCTCAGGGCAGATGAAAGTTCGTCTGCGCGGGACCACAATGCCGGCTAGTGTGGATGACGTAGGACGTCATCATTGTAAACTTTGTGATGGTGACAGGTGTGATCTTGTGTAGACTGGTGTCAGGCTTAAGCCTTGGTTACACTTGTGTTTTGCACGGATGAGTGCAATCTGATAAAACGTCAGATTGCACTCGCACCAGTGCAAAACTATGGGGCAGTGTCCATCTGCAATTGATTTCTCATGCCATGTCGGCATGATAAAAGAATTGCACCATACTTCGTTTGGCAGTGAGTCTCGGCTCACACTCACCCATAGAAGTCTATGGGTTCATGTAAAACATCGCACTGCACTTGGATATCATAAGAGTGCAGTGCGATGTACGCAGAGACAGGCCGGGGAGGAGATGGGGAGAAAGTGCTCCCCCTCTCTTCTCCGCAGCTGTCATCCGATCAGTCGATCACGTGACACTCGGCTCCCGCTCGCAGCAGAGCCTGAGCTGAGGGCCATTAGCATATCGGAAATGATGGGCAAATGGGATCGAGGCCAAAGTGTTAGGCTAGTTTCACACATCCGACTTTTCGCTAGTTTGCTGGATTCGGCGTACGCCAGTACACTGTATACAGTACAATGGCAGCGCGTCAAGCGCCGGTCACATGCTGTCATATGACCAGAGCATGTGACCCGGAGGTTGCGGCGCTGCCATTGTACTGTATACACTGTACTGGCGTGCGCCGAATCCGGCAAACCGGCTAAAAGCCGGATATGTGAAACCAGTCTTAGATCTATTGGGTCTCCTTTGATTATTCATCCCCTGGTATGTTGAGCAGCTGTTAATTACCTAAACCAGATAACTTCCCACAATCCTCCTTACCTGCTCCCTATAGTCAGTCCTATAAATCTAGATGCATCATAAGGCTTGCATGTGTCCTTGTTGCTAAGTGTCTGGCAGTTACTGCAATGGCAGGAGTCCGGTAACCTACTTTTGTACTGCGACATGCGCACGGGACCCCGAGTAGCTCGATCCGTTTCCTGTGCACCCGTCGCCGAGCCAGTGGTTGTGCAGACGTGGCCTGGTTCCATAGCCCCGTGGTGCGCAATAAAAAGGGGTTAATTTAAAGGGGATAGTCCGACTACGCCAACTCCCCCAAGCTTTGGCGCCCCAAAGCAGTTTGACCCGAGCCGCTCGGATCCGGGTCTCTGTACCCTGTGGGAGGCTCAGTGGAACAAAAGAAAATAAAATAAATGATGCAATGTCCTGCGGATGAGGTAGAGGCGCTGGGCAATAACTGAGATTCACACAAGTAACACAATCCAAGTCTTTTACTGGTGCAGCTGGAAAAGGCTGCCTCTGGACGTGCTGGCTGCTCTGGTTGCTGAGTCCCACCACCTGTGCTGTGAACCTGGCCACACTCTCCCTGGCACTCCTGGGGTTTGTTGTCCTCACTGGCGTGGAGCCGTTGGAGAACTGGGGTTTCTCCGGTCCTGCCGCTGAGCATCTTGAGCTAATTTAACGGGTTCGACCCAGGCCATCTCTGTGCTGCCTATGCCTCAGACTCTTGGGGTCGACCGTGGGCTCTGAATCCCACCGGCCGTGCAAAACTCGACAAGTTGACCTGGATCTGTACCTTGTCCTGGGGGTTTGCTCCCCGCTGCGTGTGGAGTCCCATGTTGAGCCCTGGGTCCTGCTTCAAAGGGATCCCTCTGTCCCCGAGTCTGGATCACCTCCACTCTAACCGGGCCCTCCTTCTCCTGTTGGTGGCTTACATACAGGCTCCAGGTGGCTTCAGCCTCTCAACACTTCACTCTTTTCCTGCATTCCTCTGCTGCTCTCCAAGCAGCAGCTTGCTCGCCCCACTCCTCAGTCCGACCTCTCCATCACCACCTCCACACACTTCTGCCACCTCCCGACCCCGCCCACTCACACCTTCCCCTCTCCCCAGGGTCCTAACTACAGGGGGGTTGGATTTATACTTTAAGAGACCAACCCTGCTGATCCTGTGTCTCTGTCAGTGCCCTCTAGTGGTGTGGATGGTGTGGTGTGGGTGTTGTCGGTGTGACAAGTGGTGTGTTTTTGCGCAGGTGATAGAAATTCAGCTTGCCACTACAGGTGGTATATTTGTAGCGGCACCAGTTAACCGCAGGGGCGCTACATTCCCCCTTGGTTAACTGCAGCACATCCGCGGGCTGCTTACACGCACAGGTGCTGTAAACTTGCAGAGTGTACATTAATGAGAAAGAAAATGAACTTTTTTGAATTTACCAAATGGCTGTAATGAAACAAAGAGTGAAAAATTTAAAAAGGTCTGAATACTTTCCGTACCCACTGTATATAGCCCCCGTGCTCCTGTATATATCCCCCATGCCCCTATACATAACCCCATCCTCCTGTACATAACTCCATCCTCCTGTTTATATTCTTTGCTCCTGCACATATCCCCATCCTCCTGTATATATTCCCCGTGCTCCTGTATATATCCACATCTTCCTGTATATATCCCTCGTGCTCCTGTATATATCCTTCCTGCTCCTGTATATATCCTTCCTGCTCCTGTATATATCCCATGTGCTCCTGTATATATCCCTCGTGCTCCTGTATATATCCTTCCTGCTCCTGTATATATCTGCTTTGCTCCTGTATATATCCTTCCTGCTCCTGTATATATCCCCTGTCCTCCTGTATATATCCCTCGTGCTCCTGTATATATACCCCGTGCTCCTGTAAATATCCTTTCTGCTCCTGTATATAGCCCTCGTGCTCCTGTATATAACCCCAGTATCCTGTATATAACCCCAGTATCCTGTATATATCCCCCGTCCTCCTGTGTATATCCCCCGTGCTCCTGTATATATCCCCCATGCTCCTGTATATATCCCCCATGCTCCTGTATATATACTCCGTGCTCCTGTATATATACCCCGTGCTCCTGTATATATCCTTTCTGCTCCTGTATATAGCCCTCGTGCTCCTGTATATATGCCTCCTGCTCCTGTATATATTGCCCATGCTCATGTATATAGCCCTCGTGCTCCTGTATATATCCCCCGTGCTCCTGATCTGTATATATCCCTCATGCTCCTGTACATATCCCCATCCTCCTGTATATATCCCTCGTGCTCCTGTATATATCCTTCCTGCTCCTGTATATATCACTCGTGCTCCTGTATATATCCCTCGTGCTCCTGTATATATCCTTCCTGCTCCTGTATATATCTGCTGTGCTCCTGTATATATCCTTCCTGCTCCTGTATATATCCCCTGTCCTCCTGTATATATCCCTCGTGCTCCTGTATATATCCCTTGTGCTCCTGTATATATCCCTCGTGCTCCTGTATATATCCTTCCTGCTCCTGTATATATCCCCCGTCCTCCTGTATATATCCCGTGCTCCTGTATATATCTCCTGTGCTCCTGTATATATCTCCTGTGCTCCTGTATATATCCCTCCTGCTCCTGTATGTATCCCCTGTGCTCCTGTATATATCCCCCCGTCCTCCTGTATATATCCCCTGTGCTCCTGTATATATCCTTCCTGCTCCTGTATATATCCCCCATGCTCCTGTATATATCCTTCCTGCTCCTGTATATATCCCCTGTGCTCCTGTATATATCCCCTGTGGTCCTGTGTATATCCCCTGTGCTCCTGTATATATCCCCTGTGCTCCTGTATATATCCCCTGTGCTCCTGTATATATCCCCTGTGCTCCTGTATATATCCCCTGTGGTCCTGTGTATATCCCCTGTGCTCCTGTATATATCCCCTGTGGTCCTGTGTATATCCCCTGTACTCCTGTATATATCCCCTGTGGTCCTGTATATATCCCCTGTGCTCCTGTATATATCCCCTGTGCTCCTGTATATATCCCCTGTGGTCCTGTGTATATCCCCTGTACTCCTGTATATATCCCCTGTGGTCCTGTATATATCCCCTGTGCTCCTGTATATATCCCCTGTGCTCCTGTATATATCCTTCCTGCTCCTGTATATATCCCCCATGCTCCTGTATATATCCTTCCTGCTCCTGTATATATCCCCTGTGCTCCTGTATATATCCCCTGTGGTCCTGTGTATATCCCCTGTGCTCCTGTATATATCCCCTGTGGTCCTGTATATATCCCCTGTGCTCCTGTGTATATCCCCTGTGCTCCTGTATATATCCCCTGTGGTCCTGTATATATCCCCTGTGCTCCTGTATATATCCCCTGTGCTCCTGTATATATCCCCTGTGGTCCTGTGTATATCCCCTGTACTCCTGTATAAAATTCTTTCTCTATGTCCACGAGGGCATAGAGTTGATTATAATAGAAGCGGGGGTCTGGGGGGTGAGACCTCCAGATGGGGAGGTGCAGGGGGGGGGGTGTGGCTTCCCCTTGCATGATTATAGGGGACAGGAAGAAACATCGGCACGCCCCCATGCCGGCCACGCGCACTAACCGGGCAGGAGCCCGTACATTCTAGACTCAACCACAACTACTACAGCCACTCCCCTGTACATGTCACCGCCCCGTCCTCACTCTCATCGATTCCCCACAACTAGGTTATTCCGCCCCTAGTGGTGACAGTGGGAATAATCTCCGACGATATGCAAATCACTATTTTGACTGTGCGTGTGATTGGCCGGTTTAAGAGGGCGGGTCCTGGCCGTCCTTATTTGGCGCGCTCTCCAGTTCGGGCCGTCACTTTCTGCCCTCCGCTCACGGCGCTGCTCGTCCTCGCTGCTGGGTAATGATAACACACTGATAATACACTGCCGTCCCGGTGCTTTTCCTTCCCCTCGTTATGGTCTCCGCCTCCTTCTCGTTCGGTTCACGACCAGTAATTCTGAGTGCTGGGCCTCACGATATAAAGACTACAAGTCCCAGCATCCTCTGCTGCTGCCCCTCACTGACTCCGCGGTAACTGTTGTTTCTCTTTGTATTTAGACACAAGACTCCTCAGGAACATGGAATCCAGCGGAGGTGAGTGCGGGACACGTGGGGCCGCGCGCCTCCTGTCATGTGACCAGCACTGGCCCCTCAGCACGTGGTCACTGCTCTTCTGTGCACCCGCTAGAGGGCATGAGAGGTCTATGGGGGGGAGGAGTCTGTCAGAGTGGACAGAAAGCTGCATAGAGTGATGGCTCCAGGTGCATAGAGTGATGGCTCCGGCTGCATAGAGTGATGGCTCCAGGTGCAGAGAGTGATGGCTCCGGCTGCATAGAGTGATGGCTCCGGCTGCATAGTGATGGCTCCAGGTGCAGAGAGTGATGGCTCCAGGTGCAGAGAGTGATGGCTCCAGGTGCAGAGAGTGATGGCTCCAGCTGTCACCTCAGAGGACTGGAAACAGTGGTGTAACTAGACTTTGATGGGCCCTGGTGAAACCTTTTGACCTGGGTGTTGTCCCTCCACCCCCAGTCCCTGCCCTCAGGGTTCAGAATGATGATGCTGACCCTTGGCTCTGATCCCTCATATAAGAGCATGGGAAAGCTGGGTGCTGCGGGAAAGGCTTGGTATTAACCGTTTTTGGCACTTAGTATTCTGCTTTAGTGTCTACATTTTATCACTAAAAATGCTACACATACAGTCACGTGCACAAATACAGATTTATATACTGTGCTGCATTTTGTACACTCTGTATAAACAAGATAGTAAGTTGGATGTCTGACAGCATGTTGACACCCTGCCACCATCACAGGACAGCGGTGAGGTATGTTATAGCGGCTACAGGGAAGGGGGCAGGAGAGTGCAGCGGTGAGGGTAGTGGCACTGGAGACATCATTCAGGGAGCTCCAGTACTGCAGGTTGCATTGTGTACTCTGGAGCCTCCCCTCCTGCTAGTGCCAACCAGGGCTGTGGAGTCGGTAAGCCAAACCTTCGACTCCGACTCCTCAATTTCTCTTGCTCTGACTCCTACATATATTGCTTATAGTTAGGTGAAAAATTTATTGTAGTACATGAACATGTGTATGTGAACATCAGACATTTAATAATTTTTATGATACAATAATCAAGATATTTGGATAGAACATAAAATATATTTATTGGATACAACTTTAGAACACAACTGTAATTGTAAATATGTAATATACAGTAGATTACATATTTATCTTGTGTATGTATGTATGTGTTTATATATATATTGTATGTATTAGTATTACATATTTACAATTTATTATTTTTTTGTGTTCTAGAGTTGTATTCTAATAAGTATATTTTGTTCTATCCAAGTATATTGATTATTGTATCATAAAAATGATTAAATGTCTGATGTTCACACTGTACTACAATAAATTTTTCACTTAAATATAAGCATTATACTAAATGTTGTTATTTTAGTAAAATATTCAGCACATTCTGGATTGCACTACTGTCCCCAATTTATTATATATTTTAGGAGTCGGTGCATTTTATACCGACTCCACCAAAATGAGCTCCGACTCCACAGCCCTGGTGCCAACTACATAGTGATGGTGGTGCAGGAGAGGGACACCTTCTCCTTAGGAATTTCTTTCTTATATTTCTGCAGCACTCACTGCTCAGGCCTGAGACTCCACAGCAAGTCTGCCAGTGGGCAGGGCTTAATAGGTTGGGTGGGGCTTACTGCTGTGGGGCTCCAGGGCAGTGAGTGCAGTGCAGGGGATGGTTGTGCTGAGGAAACTATCAGCTTTTCTCCTCTGTTCTAAGGCTATGTGCGCACGTTGCGTACTGTCCCTGCAGAAATTTCTGCAGCGTTTTGAACAGCACACGTGCGCTTCAAATCGCTGCAGAAACAAAAGCCGATTCTATGCGCTCTGCAGGTAGCCCCTGCCATAGACAGAGCGGGGACTGTATGCAGAGCGCATGAAAGTGACATGTCACTTCTTAGAACTCGTGCTTTGGGCAGCAGCCGAAGCGCTGCGCTCTAAAACGCCACGTGCGCACGTCTCCTGCACAATCTCCATAGATTGTGCTGGGGACGCAGGACGCATGCATTTATGCTGCGGTGCAGATCGCAGCGTAACTGCATGCAATTACACAACGTGCGCACATAGCCTAATAGACTGGGTGGAGCAGAACTTAAATCACACATACAGAATCTGTGCTGTATGCTGGAGGAGAGACTGTGGGGCCCAGCAGGGGATCTACCGATTTCCAGACGGGCTGGAGAGAAATTAAATCATTCTCTTTAATGGCAGCACACTATCTCCCAGCTGCTGCAGGCAGCCGGCGGCCTTTTGATCACTGCTATTACTGCTCTCCCCGCCCATATGCCTTGCCCACCTCTCAGCCTTGCCTTCGGTGGAAAGAGGTGGGTGGTATTATGGGCGTGGGAAGCAGTGAATATGCATTTTCTTAAGTAGCTGTGTCATGTTAGCCCTAGAGCCGGCGGCTGCCTCCAGTGACGTTGAGCCACCACAATTTGCAGCCCAGTGACCAGATGGGTCTCAGTGCTGCAATACATTTCAGCTGGATGAGCGCACATCCAGCTGAAGCAAGTGCTGAGGTCCTCAGGCCCGGTCGCTGTTGCGACCGCAATCTTTCCACCCCTGCTTGGAAGTGCACTGTTTGGGGTATGCAGCGCTCCTGGTGTCATGTGGTCTCACTTTCTCCAGTGCTGGAATCCCATCCAGTCATTGCAAAACCTAGCTTTATGGGGTCTGCATAAATGAGCGCTGTACCCCTAAAATGAGTGCACTTTGCTTACCTCTAGGTGCAAATGTTGCTCTCTCAATACATCGGCTATATCGCTACTTATCAATCAGCCCCCATCCACCCCTTCCAGACAAATCATCCTGTTTAACCACTCAATATTTGGGGGTAAACTTTCTTACAAACACTTGCTCCTTTCTGACCTGGGCTGATCAGTTGTCAGTAGTCTGCACCTTGTGTTCTTGGTATAGATCCCTCTGGTGAGATTTCCTACAAGCCCTCGGTCATAACAACAAATCATTGGTTACATAAAGTAACTACCCATCTTATTCCTCTCATTAAGAGCTGAGACTTGGCAAGAAGCTGAATGAAGGGAAAACTAAGGAGGTGTATGAGCTCCTGGACCACCCCGGCCGAGTCCTCATGCAGTCAAAGGACCAGATCACAGCAGGCAACGCGGCCAGGAAGGACCACATGGAGGGGAAAGCATCCATCTCCAACAAGACCACCAGCTGCATCTTCAAACTGCTGCAAGAAGCTGGTAAGGTCTCATATATTTATGCCTAATAAATGTTGTGGAAGTGGAATATTCAAAGTGTGGCACAATTGAAGGCATGTGTTCATGGTAGAAGTGGCAGAGGATTAATAAGGTGGGGACTACCTGGTGACCCTGCCTGCGACACGTGTCATGTGGACAATTACTGGATGCTGCGATCTTTAAGCATAGTGCAGATGAATGGTGACCCCTACAGCATACAATGACTGCAACAGTCTCTCATTCCATGGGTTGTTGGGAGGGTGGGGGGGTTCTTCCATTGTAAAAATGCAGAAAACAATCGACATGTTGCAGGTTTCTTCTGGAAGGAAAATATCCTGAACTTGCCCACACTTCATGATTGTCAAAGCCTCTGCTGGCATAAGCTTGTGGTGGTGTTGTGTGGCTTTATTTTTTTTTTTTTCCTTTTCTTGCAGATATGTGAAATCTATGGGGAAAAAAGGCACCCTGTGAACACAGCCTTACGTTTCTTTTTTTTTTTTTTTTTCCCCTCAGGTATTAAGACAGCATTCGTGAAGAAGTGCAGTGCGACTGGCTTCATTGCCACTCACTGTGAGATGATCCCTATAGAGTGGGTGTGCAGGAGGATAGCCACTGGCTCCTTCCTGAAGAGAAATCCTGGGGTACCGGAAGGCTATAAATTTTATCCCCCTAAAGTGGAGACGTTTTTCAAGGTTGGTTTGTGGACATTTTTCTTTTCAACTTTGTCTAAAGAAAATTGTGCCTATATTGGTAACTCAAACATATTTAATTTTTTTTTTAGGATGATGCCAATAATGACCCTCAATGGTCTGAAGAGCAGCTGATTTCGACCAGACTAAATTGTGCTGGGCTTGTGATTGGCCAGGCAGAGGTTGACATCATGAGCCATTCAACGGCCGCCATCTTTGAGATTCTGGAAAAAGCCTGGGCAACACAGGACTGCACCCTAGTGGACATGAAGGTGAGGTGTCTATATGGTGTTCTAAGTGGGAAGGCTAGACACTTATTTTGGCTGCATTTTATTGTCAGAACTTTCTAATTCTTAGGTAGAATTTGGTGTGGACGTGACCAAAAAAGAAATTGTCCTCGCTGATGTGATTGATAACGACTCATGGCGTCTATGGCCCGCAGGAGATAAGACCCAGCAGAAGGATAAACAGGTATGTATCCAACTTCTAACATTCATAATGCAAGGTCTTAAAGACTTGGCCATTAAAATTCCTTCTGCTAACTTGTCTCGTGTTTCCTTTCCAGACTTATCGGGATCTGAAGGAGATTACTCCAGAGGCCATGCAGATGGTCAAAAGAAACTTTGAGTGGGTTGCAGACAAAGTGGAGGTAATTCTGGACTGTTAGCTAAAACAGTTCTGCTGTATTGAAAACTAACACAATTTGGTTTAGTGACAAGTTGTATCTCATGGGTACTTTATTATATTTGATTTAATATTTCATCTGTTCTTGGCCATTTCCCTATCCTTTACACTGGTTATTTCTATTTCCTCAGCTGCTATTGACGAGTGAAAGCCAGGGACGGGTTGTGGTGTTGATGGGATCAATTTCTGACCTAGGCCACTGTGAAAAGATCAAAAAGTCCTGTGCAAATTACGGCATGCCGTGTGAACTGAGGGTGACGTCTGCTCACAAAGGACCTGATGAAACCCTGAGAATAAAGGCAGAGTATGAAGGTAAGATCACAAGTGTCTCCACAAACTCCTCACATAAAAAGCAGCAGTGTTGTGCTAGACAATTGGATTATATATTATATTTATCCCCCCCCCAATGCATAAAGTTTGTTTTTTGTCTAGGAAGAATAGGAAGAAAGTCACAGCTTTTGGAAACTGACCTGGGGCTAAGGCCCATGAAATGTTCCTGGATCTTTGATATCACAGATACCAGTGCTGGCTGACCGGGTTCCATAGCTCAACTGTGTCTTAGAAATTTGGTTGTCATAGACTGTCTTCAATGAAAATTAAATGCTCTGCCATTAAGAATTTTTTTTATGTATTGAGGTCACATGGGCCAGGCAGGGTATATACTTCAGTGTATGAGCTCTTAAGTTTCCATAGCCTGTCTTGCTACTTAAAGGGAATCTGTCAGGTCCCCCTATCCACCCAGAACCACAAGCAGTTCTGGGTACATATTGCTAATCACCGCCAAATGGTGCCTGTATCTAGTAGCGTAGATAAAGGGATTTTTAGAAAGGGTTTCTAAAGGGCTTTTATCATATGCTAATGAGCGAGGGCACTAGTCACGAGCGTTAGTTCCTGCGCTCATTCCACCCTCTTAGCATGGCAGCACGCCCACAAGGGATTGCTAACATGCTATTCAATTCAACATAACAAGCGGTGACAGATACCTGCATCCGTTATGACGGCTGATAAGAATGCCCGTCATGTCCGATCATGCGCAGTATGAAGCCAGGTATACATGTCCCAGCTTCAGAGGTGTAGTATGAATGACCGGAAGTGCTAGGCATTCTGATCAGTGTAAGCATGTCACAGCTGGTGATACTGCATTGAATAGCATGACCCTGTGGGTGTACTATCATACAAAGAGGGTGGAATGAGCACAGGAACAAACGCCCTTGTGACTAGGGCATATGCTCATTAGCATATGGTAAACATCGGTAACCTATTAACGACCCATGGCGTACTGGATAAGACATGGATCGTCAGCGGTTAATCCCCGCCCCTGCGACTATCCACGCACATCAGCTGACTTTAACAGCTGACATGTGTGCCTGCTGGTTTCGAGTGGAATCGCTTCCACCCACAACTATTAACCCCTTACATTTTGCTGCCAAAATCTGGCAGTGATATGTACAGTATATGTGCGCTGCCATTATGCTGACTTGCCCTACCCCAACCAGAAGTCACGTGACATGATCAGGTGACTTACAGTGGTTGCCATGGTGGCACAGGGTCATGTGATGACACCTGTAGCTAACATGAGTCACATGCTCTCAATGCCGGAATACTGCCAGCATTGAAAGTAAAGCAGCATATCTGCAGATCTTGGCTCTTTAGCTGTGATCTGGAGACCTGATCAGATTGCTCATTGCTATAACACCCTAGGTGGACTAGTAAAATAAAAAAAAACAAAACTAAAAGTTCAAATCACATTGAAAATACACATTTGGCATCAGTGTTCAGAAATGCCCAATTTTATCAAAATATAAAATCAATTAATCTGATTGGTAAATGGCGTAACAGCAAAAAAATACCAAATGCCAAAATTATGTTTTTGTTTTGCTTTGAGACGCAAAAAATAAGCAGTCACTGGGTCATAGATCCAGGAAAAATGAGAACACTATGGGTTTCAGAAAATGGTGCAAAACGTGTGCCACTTTTTTGGACAAGCTTGTGAATTTTTTTTAACCCCTTAGATACAAGTAAACCTATTCATGTTTGTCTGCAAACTCGCACTGACATCAGGCATCCTACCCACACATCAGTTTTACCATGTAGTAAACACTGAATAAAATATCCCAAAAACTATTGTGCGATCACTTTTTTTTATTTTTTTTTTTGCAATTTTTCCACACATGGAATTTTTCTTTGTCGCTCCATTGGGAGACCCAGACAATTGGGTGTATAGCTTCTGCCTCCGGAGGCCACACAAAGTATTATACTTTAAAAAGTGTAACCCCTCCCCTCTGCCTATACACCCTCCCGTGCATCACGGGCTCCTCAGTTTTATGCTTTGTGTGGAAGGAGGCACACATCCACTCATGCAGATGGGTGAGAGAGTCCAACAGGCCGGAGAAAGGCCAGAGGAACTCCTATGCGTGGCGGGCTAAGCCACGCCCCCAAAAACCCGCCGGAGGCAATGCCTCCAAGGCGGCCTCTTCATGACTCTTGGCATCCCCGAACCGCATCCTCGGTCGGTGGCAGGCTCTCCCGCTTTTGCGACGCCTGGTGGCCACATGTTCAAGACCGATGGGTGAGAGACATTCTGTCTCACGGTTACAAGATAGAGTTCAGCTCTCGTCCCCCGACTCGTTTCTTCAGAACTTCTCCGCTCCCCGCGCGGGCCGATGCACTTTTTCAGGCGGTGGACGCTCTGAAGACAGAAGGAGTTGTGATCCCTGTCCCCCCCCCCCCCCCCCCCCCCCCCCAGGAACATGGTCGCGGCTTTTACTTCAACTTGTTCGTGGTGCCAAAGAAGGACGGTTCGTTCCGTCCCGTTCTGGACCTCAAACTACTCAACAGACATGTGAGCATCAGACGGTTTCGGATGGAATCTCTCCGCTCGGTCATCGCATCGATGTCACAAGGAGACTTCCTAGCATCGATCGACATCAAGGATGCTTATCTCCATGTGCCGATCGCACCCGAACATCAACGCTTTTTGCGTTTCGCCATCGGGGACGAACACCTTCAGTTCGTGGCATTGCCTTTCGGCCTGGCGACAGCCCCACGGGTGTTCACCAAGGTCATGGCATCTGTTGTGGTGGTCCTACACTCTCAGGGCCACTCGGTGATTCCCTACTTAGACGATCTTCTGGTCAGGGTACCCTCTCAGATGGCGTGTCAAAACAGCCTTACCGTCGCTCTGGCGACTCTCCAGCAGTTCGGGAGGATCATCAACTTCCCAAAATCCAAGTTGACACCGACCCAATCACTGACTTACCTCTGGATGGAGTTTCATACTCAGTCAGCATTAGTCATGCTCCCGCTGGACAAACAGCTTTCTCTGCAGGCAGGGGTGCAATCTCTTCTTCGGGGTCAGTCACACCCCTTGAGGCGTCTCATGCACTTCCTGGGGAAGATGGTGGCAGCGATGGAGGCAGTGCCCTTCGCGCAATGCCATCTGCGGCCACTCCAGTGGGACATTCTCCGCAAATGGGACAGGAGGTCGACTTCCCTCGACAGGAACGTCTCTTTCCCTTGCAACCAAGACGTCACTTCAGTGGTGGCTCCTTCCCAACTCTGTCGCAGGGAAAATCCTTCCTACCCCCAACCTGGGCTGTGGTCACCACGGACGCGAGCCTGTCAGGGTGGGGGGCGGTTTTTCTCCACCACAGGGCTCAGGGAACCTGGACTCCGATAGTCATCCCTTCAGATCAATATTCTGGAGATAAGGGCAGTGTATCTAGCCCTATTGGCTTTTCATCGGTGGCTGGAGGGCAGGCAGATCCGTATCCAGTCGGACAACGCCACTGCCGTCGCATACATCAACCACCAAGGAGGCACTCGTAGTCGTCAAGCCTTCCAGGAAGTCCGACGGATTCTGCAGTGGGTGGAAGCCACAGCCTCCACCATCTCCGCAGTTCACATCCCGGGCGTAGAAAACTGGGAAGCAGATTTTCTCAGTCGTCAGGGCATGGACGCGGGGGAATGGTCTCTTCACCCAGACGTGTTTCGAGAGATCTGTCGCCGCTGGGGAACGCCGAACGTCGATCTCATGGCGTCACGGCACAACAACAAAGTCCCGGCATTCATGGCCCGGTCTCAAGATCACAGAGCTCTGGCGGCGGACGCATTAGTTCAGGATTGGTCGCAGTTTCGACTGCCTTATGTATTTCCTCCTCTGGCGATGCTGCCCAGAGTGCTGCGCAAAATCAGGTCCGACTGTCGTCGCGCCATTCTCGTCGCCCCAGATTGGCCGAGGCGGTCGTGGTAACCGGATCTGTGGCATCTCACGGTGGGTCAACCGTGGGCGCTCCCAGACCGCCCAGACTTGCTGTCACAAGGGCTGTTTTTCCATCTGAATTCTGTGGCCCTCAACCTGACTGTGTGGCCATTGAGTCCTGGCTCCTAGCGTCTTCAGGGTTATCTCAGGATGTCATTGCCACCATGAGACAGGCCAGGAAACCAACGTCCGCCAAGATCTATCACAGGTCTTGGAGGATCTTCTTATCCTGGTGCTCTGATAATGGTTTTTCTCCCTGGCCCTTTGCCCTACCCACTTTTCTTTCATTCCTCCAATCCGGAATGGACAAGGGTTTGTCTCTCGGCTCTCTCAAGGGACAAGTATCGGCGCTATCCGTATTTTTTCAAAAGCGTCTAGCCAGGCTTCCGCAGGTCCGCACGTTCCTGCAGGGAGTTTGCCACATAGTCCCATCTTGTAAGCGTCCGCTTCAGAAACCACCTTTCGAGCCGCTGCGGGATGTCTCTTGATCACGTCTTTCGCAGAAGGTGGCATTTCTAGTGGCAGTTACATCGCTCCGTAGAGTGTCGGAGCTGGCAGCGCTGTCATGCAAAGCCCCCTTCCTGGTTTTTCACCAGGATAAGGTGGTTCTGCGTCCTGTTTCGGAATTTCTCCCTAAGGTGGTATCTCCTTTTCATCTCAATCAGGATATCTCCTTACCTTCATTTTGCCCTAATCCAATTCACCAATGTGAAAAGGATTTGCACTCTTTAGATCTGGTGAGAGCACTCCGGCTCTACGTGTCTCGCACGGCGCCCCTGCGCCGTTCAGATGCGCTCTTTGTCCTTGTCGCTGGCCAGCGTAAGGGTTCGCAGGCTTCCAAGTCAACCTTGGCTCGGTGGATCAAGGAACCGATTCTTGAAGCCTACCGTTCTTCTGGGCTTCCGCTTCCTTTGGGGCTGAAAGCCCATTCTACCAGAGCCGTGGGTGCGTCCTGGGCATTGCGGCACCGGGCTACAGCTCAACAGGTGTCAGGCAGCTACCTGGTCGAGTCTGCACACTTTCACGAAACACTATCAGGTGCATACCTATGCTTCGGCAGACGCCAGTCTAGGTAGGCGAGTCCTTCAGTCGGCGGTTGCCCACCTGTAAGAGGGGGTCGTTTTCGGCTCTTTTTTTATCGAGGTATTCTTTTACCCACCCAGGGACTGCTTTTGGACGTCCCAATTGTCTGGGTCTCCCAATGGAGCGACAAAGAAGGGAATTTTGTTTACTTACCGTAAATTCCTTTTCTTCTAGCTCCTATTGGGAGACCCAGCACCCGCCCCTGTGCCCTTCGGGCTGTTTGTTCTTTTGTGTACACATGTTGTTCATGTTGAATTGTTCTTTTGGTTCATGGTTTTCAGTTCTCCGAACATCCTTCGGATTGAATTTACCTTAGACCAATTTATAAGTTTCCTCCTTCCTGCTTTTGCACCAAAACTGAGGAGCCCGTGATGCACGGGAGGGTGTATAGGCAGAGGGGAGGGGTTACACTTTTTAAAGTGTAATACTTTGTGTGGCCTCCGGAGGCAGAAGCTATACACCCAATTGTCTGGGTCTCCCAATAGGAGCTAGAAGAAAAGGAATTTACGGTAAGTAAACAAAATTCCCTTCTTTTAAAGGGGATAAGAGATCTTTAGAAACAGGTTTCTAATGTATGCTACTAGATGCAAGGATTAGCAATATGCACCCAGAACTCCTCACTGTTCTGGGTGCATATTGCACTTGACCAGTTCCCTTTAAGCTAGTGTCCTGCTTGTCACTACACCCTGCTGAATCTTGCATTTCTCTTAGGAGACGGTGTTCCCACAGTCTTTGTTGCGGTTGCTGGTAGAAGCAATGGTTTGGGTCCTGTCCTCTCTGGAAACACGGCTTATCCAGTAATTAACTGCCCACCGCTCACTGCTGACTGGGGGGTGCAGGATGTGTGGTCGTCTCTGCGGATGCCCAGTGGTAAGAGAATCCTCGGGAATTCGGAGTAGTCTTGTATTGTTTCACATGTCTGACTGACCATACTTCTGTTTCCTGCACAGGGCTGGGCTGCTCCACCGTGCTTTCTCCAGAGGCAGCGGCGCAGTTTGCAGCGCAGATATTTGGCCTGAACAATCATCTGGTTTGGTCTAAGCTGCGCTCCTGTACTCTGAATACATGGATTTCCCTCAAGCAAGCGGATGCAAAGCTGAGACAGTGCAGCATGTAACGTCACGCTCACCATAAAACCTAAAATCTCAAATATGGCAGAATATTTTTCTTCTGACCTACAATAGGTGTATATACTGTATCTTTCGGTTTATAAGACGCGCCCCAAAATTAGAGGGGGAAAAAATGTTAAAATGAGTCCATCTTATAAGCCTAGCGTCTTAATTCAAATGCTCACCGGGGGGAGCGGCTCAGGAAGGTTACAGGAGGCAGTTGGCGATGATCTGGGTGTTGCAGCTCAAGAGGGTCACAGGACATGGGGTCACAGCGACTGTGGGCTCCATTAAATTGCTTGCAGTTGACATGATGGACTTAAAAAAAAAAAAAAAAAAAAAAAAACCCTGCCGAGCATCTTAAAATCCAGAAAATACGGTATTATATTTATAGTATTGTGATGGTTATATGGATACTAATCATGGCTTATATTGGTGTAAAGGATTTTTGTAATAAACAAACTATAGAAATGGTCTTTTGTTTATTTGAGCTGATAAAGGAAGGTCCTAATGAGCTATTATAAGGGAAGAGCTTGGTATTGCATGAATGGTTCCCAGGGCACTGCCATACAAATGCCAGCAATCCTATCTAAAACAAATGAAGGAACACCTTTGCATTGACATGAGTTTGCCTGATCACAGCACAGAGGGGGTTAACTGCTTGGATCGTAAGTGTTATCCCTGTTCGCACTGGCAGGCACAGAGGTGGTGTCCACATGACTTTAATATTTTGGCATGTCCACTTCCTATAGTCATCATGTGCTACAAGGTCAAGATGCCTAGAAAGGGGTAGCCTTTTTCTGGAGATGTTATAAGAAGGGAAATCTTAGTTTAGAAACGCTTCTTCACACCACAGAGAAATGAAGGTGCACAGCCCAGATATCAGTGATCTGACTGCCAACATGTACTAACATTACAAGCTGGGGCAGGTAGGAGAGGCAGGGCTGTGTCATTACATATACCTTGCAGCTCTATGCAGTGCTGCCGGCTGTGAATGCACACCAACTTTAATGCTGTACCCCATCCCCCCCCTCCGCCCAAATCATCTAATTACAGATGCAGTCAGTGAGGGGAGCAGAGCGACGTATTTACATGTCTCACTCACGGAAAACCAAGTGCTTCCTCTTCTGTGAACTGTAAATGGCCAGTATGTTTTGCAGAAGCGTTGGTGCTCTCTAATGTGAAGTTGGCTGGGACCTGTGGCTTCACAGATTGCATTACATGCAGAGTTATGGTTGTGTGCTGAAGGAGTGTTTAATCAGCCACACACCCCTCATCACCTGTGAGTGTGGCTCCAAGGGGTAAAGCACTCCTGTGTTTCTAAGGGTACAGTCACACTTTAGCGATGCACCAGTGATCTGACCTGGTCAGCATCGCTGGTGCGTCGCTACATGGTCGCTGGTGAGCTGTCAATCAGGCAAATCTCGCCAGTGACTAGCCCCCAGCCAGCATCGACTCGTGGAAGCGATGCTGCACTTAGTTACTAAGGTAAATATCGGGTAACCAAGTGCTTGGTTACCAGCGCACACCGCTTAACGCTGGCTCCCTGCACTCCTAGCCAGAGTACACATTGGGTTAATAAGCAAACCGCTTTGCTTATTTACCCGATATGTACTCCGGCTACGTGTGCAGGGAGCCGGCACTGGCCGCGTGAGTGGCGGACGCTAGTAACCAAGGTAAATATCGGGTAACCAAGCAAAGGGCTTTGCTTGGTTACCCGATATTTTAACTTGGTTACAACTTACCGCAGGCTGCCAGAAGCCGGCTGCCTGCTCCCTGTACATTCAGATTGTTGCTCTCGCTGTCAAACACAGCGATGTGTGCTTCACAGCGGGAGAGCAACGTCCAAAAAATGAACCAGCACTGTGTAACGAGCAGCGATCTCGCAGCAGGGGTCAGATCACTGCTCAGTGTCACACACAGCGAGATCGCTAATGAGGTCACTGCTCCGTCACAAACGTTACTCAACAGCGATCTCGCTATGTGAGAATTATCCCTAAGACAAGGGCAGTGTGTGAGAGCAGAAGCAGGGTGTTTGCTCTGCTAAGAAGACCTTCTGGAGAAGGTATGGGCTGGAAAGTCCATATGTAAGGAGGAACCTGGTAAGGCCACTTGCCACCTTCAGAGAAGGGTAAGGGTGGAAACACATCTATGCGAGTAAAATTGGTCCGACTGGGCTGAAAAAAAACGGCTGATTTTAGTTCACGTTAGGTGCGAGTGCAACGCAAGTGCGATGCTGTTTCTGAATAAATGATTTTACTAGCGTGTGTAATGCGTATTTTTTACTATGTCATCTGCCATTCAGCGCTGCTACATGGCCGCTGACAGCAGACACAGACAGCCATGTAGCAGAGCTGAATGGCAGATGACAGCAGACACAGACAGAGCAGCACAATCAGAATGAACTTGGGTGAACTTCACCCGACTTCATTGTCATGCTGCGGCTCTGTCTGTGTGCCGCGTCCGGATTAGCGGTCACCAGTGAAGGGCTCACCGGTGACCACTAATCCCCCGAGTGACTGAAGTTAGCAGCCCTCTCTCATACTCACCGATCCCCGGTGCCGCGCTGCACGGCGTTCACACTGCTCCGGCGGCTTTTACTATTTTGAAAAAGCCGGCCGCTCATTAAACAATCTCGTATTCCCTGCTTTCCCCGCCCACAGGCGCCTATGATTGGTTGCAGTGAGACACGCCCCCACGCTGAGTGACAGGTGTCTCACTGCACCCAATCACAGCAGCCGGTGGGCGTGTCTATACTGTGCAGTGAAATAAATTAAATAATTAAAAAAAAAATGGCGTGCGGTCCCCCCCCATTTTAATACCAGCCAGATAAAGCCATACGGCTGAAGGCTGGTATTCTCAGGATGGGGAGCTCCACGTTATGGGGAGCCCCCCAGCCTAACAATATCAGCCAGCAGCCGCCCAGAATTGCCGCATACATTATATGCGACAGTTCTTGGACTGTATCCGGCTCTTCCCGATTTACCCTGGTGCGTTGGCAAATCAGGGTAATAAGGAGTTAATGGCAGCCCATAGCTGCCACTAAATCCTAGATTAATCATGTCAGGCATCTGAGACACCCTCCATGATTAATCTGTAAGTTACAGTAAATAAACACACATGAAAAAATCATTTATTAGAAATAAAAAACACCCAAACACATTCCCTCATTACCAATTTAATAAGCCCCAAAAAGCCCTCCATGTCCGGCGTAATCCAGACCTCCAGCGTCGCTTCCAGCATGAAGGTGACAGGAGCTGCAGAAGACACCGCCTCTCCTGTCACCTCCACGCAGCAACTGAGGTGAGTAGCACGATCAGCTGAGCTGTCACTGAGGTTAATCGTGGCCACCGCTGGATCCTCCAACAGTGACAGCGGGTAACCTCAGTGACAGCTCAGCCGATCGCGCTACTCACCTCAGTTGCTGCTTGGAGGTGACCGGAGCGGCTGTGTCTTCTGCAGCTCCTGTCACCTTCATGCTGGAACATTCAGGATTACGCCGGACATGGAGGGCTTTTTGGGGCTTATTAAATTGGTAATGAGGGAATTTGTTTGTGGTTTTTTATTTCTAATAAAGGATTGTGTGTGTGTGTGTGTGTTTTATTTGCTGTAACTTACAGATTAATCATGGAGGGTGTCTCATAGACGCCTGACATGATTAATCTAGGATTTAGTGGCAGCTATGAGCTGCCATTAACTCCTTATTACCCCGATTTGCCAACGCACCAGGGCAACTCGGGAAGAGCCGGGTACAGTCCAAGAACTGTCGCATATAATGTATGCGGCAATTCTGGGCGGCTGCTGGCTGATATTGTTAGGCTGGGGGGCTCCCCATAACGTGGAGCTCCCCATCCTGAGAATACCAGCCTTCAGCCGTATGGCTTTATCTGGCTGGTATTAAAATTGGGGGGGGACCGCACGCCATTTTTTAAAATTTATTTATTTATTTCACTGCACAGTATAGACACGCCCACCGGCTGCTGTGATTGGGTGCAGTGAGACACCTGTCACTCAGCGTGGGGGCGTGTCTCATTGCAACCAATCATAGGTGCGGAAAGCAGGGAATACGAGATTGTTTAATGAGCGGCCGGCTTTTTCAAAATAGTAAAAGCCGCTGAAGCAGTGTGAATGCCGTGCAGCGCCGCGCCGGGGAACGGTGAGTATGAGAGAGGAGGGGAAAATGACCGACAGACTGTGAGAGGGACAGATAGTGACCGACTGACAAAAAATAGAGACCGAGAGGGAGAGACCGACTGACAGAGAATAGAGATTGACAGATATTGTGAGACATCACTCGTTTCCAGTGTTTTAGGAAACCTGCGAAAAATGTATTTAGAAAATCGGATGTCACTAGAATGGTGTGAGTGCCGTCCCGTGACATCCGATTTTTTACACGCTCCCATAGACTTGCATTGGAGAGACTCGCAGTAGAAACTCGCAAAAAAGCAGCATGCTGCGATTTTTTTCTCGGTCCGATTCGGACTGAGAAAAAAATCGCAGATGAGAGCTGAATCATTCACTAACATGTGTCCGATTCCAATGCGAGATTTTCTCGCATTGCTCTACTGCGAGAAACTCGCAAGTGAGAAGCAGCCCTAACCAGGATAGAAACCAGAGTCTGAATACTCACAAGGGCCAGGAAGACCTGTGTAGGAAATCCAGTAGTGTTTTAAGTTTATGATGTGTGTTGGTCTTAGAGAGCCAAGAAACGGCATCTTTTGGGTTGTGACCTGGTTTGGTTTATGAAGCGGTTAATAAACCATATGGACTGGAAGTCTGGGGCCACATGGAGGACTAATGCGATCCTCACATGACACTCTGCTCCTGCTGTGCTGCCAGCTTGAGCAGAGTCATGCAAGTGTCGCTGCGACTGAGGTCTGATCATGCGAGCGGACTTCAGCTGCGGGCTGGTGCTGCGGAGGGGCGGGAGGGGTTTATCTCCCTCTCTCCTCCATAGCCGGCTACTGCCATTCTCGCCCTGCACTCGCAGTGTACTGTGCAGTGCGTGGTTTTTGTTTGGTTTTTTTTTCCCCCTCCCCCCCCTCTCTGTGGGTTGGTACCTACAGTTTTTTTTTTTACCATTTATCTATGGCAAAACGCAGGTACCTGCAGAAAAGTAACATGCTACTTCTCTTTTGCTGCAGAAATTCTGCAGCAAAACAAAACTCCGTGCGTGTGCACATCATTTTGGATTTTGCTAGGGAAGGACTGCAGAAAGGTTATGAACAAAAACCTCACCTTTTCTGCAGCAAAAACTAGTGTGTTCAAAGGGCCTAATTTTGTAATTTTCTCATGTTCAGTTATGCGCTTGTTCACATTGCAGTTTGGTGAGTGCCGTCAGTCTTTTTGGCTAGATTAATGGGGGTCACAAGGTAAGTTATAATTTTGAGAAGAAAAAAAAATTAACATTTTGGGTCCATGGCCATGAAACTCCCTGAATCGCAATCCCATTGCGGACATGTAGTCCAGTCTCAAAACGGACAGACAAAGGCCAGGGTCAGATAGCCGTATAACATGGATGATGGTAAAAAAATGCCCAGACTGGCCGGTGGCTATCCTGATCCAAGTGTGAAAGATGCATAGAAATACATAAAGCTGTCATGGGTCGGGAGAGCCGCCAGTCAGTGCGTGAACTGTGATGCGATTTTTGTCTTAGTTTTACAGCCATCTGACCCCAGCAAAATGGTGATAAAACTACAAGCGCTAATTAGACAAGAATAGGTTGTCATTAGTTAGGAATTGGCCCATAAACTGATGATTCTCCACTGCCAAGAAGTATTGCAGAGCCATTGAAATGTAAAGATGAACACTGTAAATATTGAGTTACTGTAAAAACTTAAGCTATTTGTTAGTAAAAGTTATGCTTATAATTTTTTTTAAAATCAGGTTCATTTTTATTTAACAGCAAAATTATACAACACAAAATAAATTCCCCCATAAAAACATCACAAAGGGGAAAAACCTTTTAGTCAGTAAGAAAAACTACACAAATTACATAATAAACAATGCACCTGTAGTCCATGTCTCATTTCAATATGGGTCACAAAGTGCATATTATTTCCCCAATATATTCTCCATAGTATAGATCACCCAGCATCTTTGACATATATAATTTTCCAGCAATGCGCATAACGCCCTATTTGAGTAAATTTGTTAACCAGTTAGAAGGAGAAGGATCTGGTCGCCCGCACTGTCCTGCAGTAACGCCGAGGAGGGAAGGCCTTGGGTATCCAACCATGCCCCCCATATCTTATAGAACTACTTCAATGCATTTCTTTTAAGGTATACTCCTCTCTCCAGTCGAAGCATAGAGTTTACTCTTTCCCTAAGATCACCGGAGGGGCTGGGTCCAACCAGTGGTAGGCCAACAGTTTCCTAGCCTGGTACAAGAGACGTGTAATACCGACGAACTCAAGTCCACCCCTGTCGGAATTGGCAGCCCCAGAGTACTAAAATTAGATGGGAGTGTATCTATAGAGAGCAGGGCCGACTTCTCCCAGTTTATTAGGAGTCCCGAGCGCCTACCAAATGCTTTAATAATATTAATTGCTGGGCCCACCGATGTCCCCACCTCCCTGAGATACAGCAACAAATCGTTTGCATAGAGGGAAACCTTCTGCTCCGACCACCTATCTCAAACCCCCTTACGCCAACGGATGCACGAATCATAGCCGCCAATGGTTCAATTGCCGCTGCAAATAGTAATGGAGAGAGAGGACAGCTCTGTCTCGTGCCCCTGGCCAGATTAAAAGACGAGGAGGTACAACGATTAACTCGAATCCTGGCCCACGGAGAGGCATATAACAATTTTGTTCAGCCAATAAACCTCGAGCCAAGACCCAATTTCTCCAAAACTACCCATAAGAAATTCCATTCAATACAATCAAAGGCCTTGGCTGCATCTAATGACAGGACTGCCCTCTCCTTGTTTCTCTCCTCAGAACGTAGCTGTATCCCCAGGAATAAACGTCGCAAATTGATGGAAGTGAATTTATTGGGGATAAATCCAGTCTGATCCTCGTGGATCACTGACGTGATCACCCGGGATAATCTGTTAGCTAGTATTTTAGCGATTAATTTAATATCTAATGTGAGCAGCGAGATAGGAGTCAGGTGCAGTCGGATCTTTCCCGGATTTTAGAATCAGAACAATAATAGCCTCCATCATGGATGCAGGGAGGGGCCCCTGCTCCTCAGCATCTCTGAACACATCCAAGAGTCTTGGCAGCAGCAGATGGGTATATAATTTGTAGAATTCCCCTGGGAGTCCGTCCGCACCTGGGGCCTTTTCATTTTAGATTTGACCGAGCGCCTCCTCCAGATCTATATCTCTAGTCAGGGATTCTCTCTCACTATCTCATAGACTGGGGAGAGTGATCTCCTCCACAAAGCCCCGCAGTTCTTCATCTCTATAATGCGATTTAGAGGAGTATAATTGGATGTAATACTGTTGCATGACCTCCACAATCCTCCCGCTTTCCCTCACCTCCTCTCCAGTGTCAAGTTTCAATTTGGTGATATACAGTTAGGTCCAGAAATATTTGGACAGTGACACAAGTTTTGTTATTTTAGCTGTTTACAAAAACATGTTCAGAAATACAATTATATATATAATATGGGCTGAAAGTGCACACTCCCAGCTGCAATATGAGAGTTTTCACATCCAAATCGGAGAAAGGGTTTAGGAATCATAGCTCTGTAATGCATAGCCTCCTCTTTTTAAAGGGACCAAAAGTAATTGGACAAGGGACTCTAAGGGCTGCAATTAACTCTGAAGGCGTCTCCCTCGTTAACCTGTAATCAATGAAGTAGTTAAAAGGTCTGGGGTTGATTACAGGTGTGTGGTTTTGCATTTGGAAGCTGCTGCTGTGACCAGACAACATGCGGTCTAAGGAACTCTCAATTGAGGTGAAGCAGAACATCCTGAGGCTGAAAAAAAGAAAAAATCCATCAGAGAGATAGCAGACATGCTTGGAGTAGCAAAATCAACAGTCGGGTACAGTCTGAGAAAAAAGGAATTGACTGGTGAGCTTGGGAAATCAAAAAGGCCTGGGCGTCCACGGATGACAACAGTGGTGGATGATCGCCGCATACTTTCTTTGGTGAAGAAGAACCCGTTCACAACATCAACTGAAGTCCAGAACACTCTCAGTGAAGTAGGTGTATCTGTCTCTAAGTCAACAGTAAAGAGAAGACTCCATGAAAGTAAATACAAAGGGTTCACATCTAGATGCAAACCATTCATCAATTCCAAAAATAGACAGGCCAGAGTTAAATTTGCTGAAAAACACCTCATGAAGCCAGCTCAGTTCTGGAAAAGTATTCTATGGACAGATGAGACAAAGATCAACCTGTACCAGAATGATGGGAAGAAAAAAGTTTGGAGAAGAAAGGGAACGGCACATGATCCAAGGCACACCACATCCTCTGTAAAACATGGTGGAGGCAACGTGATGGCATGGGCATGCATGGCTTTCAATGGCACTGGGTCACTTGTGTTTATTGATGACATAACAGCAGACAAGAGTAGCCGGATGAATTCTGAAGTGTACTTGGATATACTTTCAGCCCAGATTCAGCCAAATGCTGCAAAGTTGATCGGACGGCGCTTCATAGTACAGATGGACAATGACCCCAAGCATACAGCCAAAGCTACCCAGGAGTTCATGAGTGCAAAAAAGTGGAACATTCTGCAATGGCCAAGTCAATCACCAGATCTTAACCCAATTGAGCATGCATTTCACTTGCTCAAATCCAGACTTAAGACGGAAAGACCCACAAACAAGCAAGACCTGAAGGCTGCGGCTGTAAAGGGCTGGCAAAGCATTAAGAAGGAGGAAACCCAGCGTTTGGTGATGTCCATGGGTTCCAGACTTAAGGCAGTGATTGCCTCCAAAGGATTCGCAACAAAATATTGAAAATACATTTTTTTTTTGGGTTTGGTTTATTTGTCCAATTACTTTTGACCTCCTAAAATGTGGAGTGTTTGTAAAGAAATGTGTACAATTCCTACAATTTCTATCAGATATTTTTGTTCAAACCTTCAAATTAAACATTACAATCTGCACTTGAATTCTGTTGTAGAGATTTCATTTCAAATCGAATGTGGTGGCATGCAGAGCCCAACTCGCGAAAATTGTGTCACTGTCCAAATATTTCTGGACCTAACTGTAGGTCAATCCCTCGTGTGCCCTAGCAATTGTAGCCAAGAGATGTCCCACACTCTCCCCCTCCGTAAAATACTGCTGCTTAAGGAAAAAGCGTTTGTTACTGGCCAAGGAAGTCATATGGTCTCTCAGAGCTCTCTGTGCCCTCTCTAAGTCCCGCTTGGCATCATCTGTAGGGTTATATATAAGATGTCGTTCTGCATCACCTAAAGTGTCTGTCAGATACTTAGTGTGCTCCCTTGTTTTCGCCTTTCGGGTGCAAATTTCCCTAATATATGTCCCACAAACATATGCCTTCATTGCGTCCCACACTATATGTTTAGATGCCGTACCATCATTTGTCACAAAATATTCCCGTATAGTGTCAGTCAGAGTGCCCCCTATCAGTTGTATCCAAAAAGGGTTGAGCCGCCACGGTATCTCCGCCAGCTGGTCTGGGTCCCCAAGCCTTAGACGGACCTGTAGTGGGGAGTGGTCCGACACCCCCCCTGGCCAGGTACGTGATGCTGACAGTTATGCTGATAATTGTACTACAGTATCCATAGAAACATCCAACTAAAAGATCTAAAAACAATGAAGCATTAAACTTTGAAAACATAGTCTCAATACTTTTAGTCATTACTACATCTATTGCAGTGGTAAGCAAACCCGTACACTTATTGTGAGGTGGATAGGCAAATAGGAAGGTGAAAAAGGGAAGATGTTGCTGAAAAAACGCTTCTGAATTCTGGTGTCAAAGTCTTATGTTTATATGAGGGGTGTTTGTGGATCCCAAGAATTTGAGTGTTTACTGGACTTACCTATAATGACAATTGATATTGAAACCATAAGAGGTTAATGGGTTCAACGTTACTTGAAGATGTTTGCCTGTAGGATTGAAGATTTGTTGCCTGTAGGATGCTTTGGTTAGCCAGTTCTCCAAGTAAGGAACACAAGCTATCCCTTTGAGACAGAGAAATGCAATTTTTGGATTCTTATGATTCCATGGTAAGTAGGGAGAGTATCTGCTTGAAAGAAGAAATCTTCAGAAGAAAAAAAAAATCAGAATTGTCAAAAGAATCATTGGACAGATCAGAAGACGAAGAATCATGAAACACCAGCTGAGAAGATTCCTTATGACATTTCTTGGTCGGCCCCTTCTTACACATTACTCCTCTAATTACCGGATTGTAAGACGCACTTTTCCTCCCAAAAATTTGGGAGGAAAATGAGGGGTATGTCTTACAATCAGAATGTAGCGTACAGGGAGATAATGGGTGCCATGCTGGTGGCGGGGTCCTGTGCTGGCTGTGAAGAGCAGGGCGGTGCGGCGGGTGTTCCAGGTGCTGTCGGCGGTGTGGGCTTCAATGAAATGGCGCCCGGATTCGACGCATGTTCAGATGGAGCTCTCTGCTCAAGATCTCATCTGCGCACTCGCTGCCTCAGGCCCGTTGATCTCTCAGCAGCGCAATTAAGGAAAATGGTGCCCGGAGGTGGTGCGTGCGCAGATGAGACCTCTGCTTGTCATTGAGCTGAGAGCTACAATTGCGCACATGCAACCCCTGGTGCCATTTCTTTGAAGCCCGCACCACCGACAGAGCATCCGGCAGTGGGAAACTCGCCACACCGCCCTGTCCTGCATGGCCCCCAAAGCCAGAACAGATCCCACAGCCAGCACAGCTCCCACTGCAGCACCATCCCTGCTTCCTGTGACCCTGCTCCACCACCGCTGGTGCCCCCCCAGTAAGGCACCACTGAGTTATAACATGGACCCCTTCTTTATTTCTTTTTGTTTTTTCTTATAAAACAAAAAAATACGGTGCTCTTTCATTTTTTTCTCCCCTTCTTCCAAGAGCCATACCTTTTTATTTTTCAGTACACATAGGCATGTGAGTGCTTGCTTTTTGCGGGCCGAGTTGTACTTTTGAAAAAAAATTCCAAGTGCGGTGAAATTGCAAAACGAAAATGTAATTCTGACTTTTTGTGGGGAAACTCGTTTTTACCGCATGCGTTGTATGGTAAAAATGACCTGGCAACATGATTTTTAACCATGGGCACCAATACAATAAAATCAAACATGTCCATTTTTTAAATGTAAATTATTTTAGTGGTGAAATCAGAATTTTGAAAAAAAGTTTTGATTGTGTCATAATATTCCGAGACCTGGAATTTTTCTGTTGATTGAGCTGTGTGAAGGCTTATTTTTTTTTGCAGGGCGAGACAATGTTTTATTGATAGCATTTTGTTATGGATATAATATTTTGATCACTTCTTACAGCATTTTTTGTGGTAATCTGGGAACCACCACAGACAAGGCATGCAATTTTGGCATTTTATTTTTTTTTTTCTGTTTATTGCGTTTACAAATCAGTTAAATTGATTTTATATTTTGATAGATGAGACTTTTATGGACTTAGCGATACCAAATATGAGTTTTTGCTTTACATTTTTGTAATTTTTTAATAGGGGAAAAAGATGATTTGAACTTTTCTTTTTTAACTTTTAACTGTGTATATTACTCCCCTTAGGGCAGGGTTCCCCAACTCCAGTCCTCAAGGCCCACCAACAGTGCATGTTTTCAGGATTTCCTTAGCATTGCACAGATGTTGGAATCATCACCAGTGCAAGTGATTAAACTGTCACCTGTGCAATACTAAGGAAATCCCGAAAATGTGCAGTGTTGGTGGGCCTTGAGGACTGGAGTTGGGGAACTCTGCCTTAGGGGACTTGAAACTACGATTGTTTGTACTATACACAGCAATACAACAGTATTGCTGCATATAGAAAAAATCAGTCTCCTTTGAAGCCCGGCCACAGGTTTTTGAGACAAGTCCTGGCTGTAACACACGCCATAACCTGCAAGGTATGGGGCAAGCTCACTACATACTCCGCTCAATGCATCGCTACCAGCTTGCACCATAGATGTGTACCGCCCACACGACAGCAGCCGGGCTACTCGGATCCGGACCCGCGGTGGCTCGAGGGGCGTCCGGACTCGGGGGATCGTGTGGCCACTCGAATTAAAAGGGGGGAGTATTTACAGGGGACGGTGTGTTGAATAGTTTGTGACGCCACCCATGGTGTGTGGTAAGATAGAGTACTGGAGGACTAAGGTGCAGGTATGGACTAAGGTGCAGGCAGTACAGCTGAAACTGACAGCATGATACAGGCAGTTAGGCTGGTGCAGACAGGCATGCTGGTACACAGGCATGGTAGACTGGTGCAAACGGTCAGGCTAGTACTAGCAGCTACACCAGATGGGTACTGGAACAAAGGAACAGGTTAGTGGGCACAGTATATGGACACTAATGCGGGATACAGGATACAAGGTCAGGAAATACACAGTAATACAGAGTCAGGAACCTTGTTGCAAAGGCACCTCCCTAAGATGGAGAGTGCCCTAAATACTTAATGCCGCCTAACGCTAGGCAGGTGGCATGACCTAATTGAGCATGCTGCCCCTTTAAAAGATGGGGCATGAGTGTGCGTCCATAGCTTGCTTCCAGGGGACATGCGCAGTTTGTGCAGGGTCTGGGAGCAGAGGGCAACAGCTTGACAAGTAGCTGTGGCGGAGACAGGAGCCACGGGGAGGTCAGGAGCTGTGGTGGGGACAGAGCTGCTAGGAGGTTGAGAGCAGCGGCATTCCTGCCGGGAGGAGGAGGTGGGGCAGTGACGTGGTGCCACTGCTGAAAATATAACATAATGGATGATCTGACACTTAATAATGCCCTTTATAAATATTTATCTTTAACCCTTAACCACTTACTGTATGTAATTTGTTTTATTACAAAATTCAATAGTGTTCTACTTATACAGCTAATCCCTATGAATATTTTACTTCTGGTGATGTCATTTTTTTAGAGGGGTATCTCAGAGGGGACGTCGGCACAGGATGGCCTTGCAGGCATTTCTCTGCAGCCTCCATTACCCCACGCTCCCCCATCTTCCCTGAAACAGGACATCATAAGTGAGTGTCACTACGGTCACTTACCATGAGTGATGAGGTCCTACTTCAGGGGTGTGATGAAGTGACCCTAGCGTCTGTACCCACATTTTCAGTCACCACCACCGCAGTCCCTGCTTTGGACATTGCCGCCTCTTTCCCTGAAAGAAGCCCACATCTTGGAGCAATAGCAGAATCAGGGTAGGTAACAGCTGTGACACCCCACAGCTTCTGTTACTGCCCTTATATGAATTGTCATCGGGTGGCAGCTCTGGTGTCACTCACCTTGCTGTTATCTCCTCCCCCGGGTGGTGTCTCGTTTCAGGGAAAGAGGTGACGGTGTAAGAAGCAGGGATTGTGCTGATGGGGTGCAGTGCGAGAGAAGCCGCTAACACTTTTCCAAAAACCACCCCACCCCTACAAAATAGAATGTTATCAGGGGAAGCCAGTGGCTGAAGCTTTGGTAAGTAGTCGTAGTGCCGCCCCCTGTTGACATAATGTTTCTGGAGGAAATGATGTTTGCACCAGGAAAACGACTACAGGAAAATCCTCCTGTGACATCACGTTTTACACTCCCCTCAAACAAAACGTCACAGGAAGAAAAGTAAAATAAAAACAATCATATAGAACAGTAGGGAATTGTAAAATAAAGCAAATTAGAAAAGTGATTATTGCTTAAAGATAGACATGTATAAAGGGCAATTTAGGTACAGGCCCACCCATCAATACAGATCAAATGATCCTACACTGAGTTTGAAATACAGTCGCTATTAGAGATCAAAGGGCTCCATTATGAAATAGCATTGCTTAACTATGTCGCTTGATTAACCTTTTGACCATTGTGTAACAAAAGTACAAATGCTTCTTTTTAGTAATGCAATTCCTGCTGAATATCTAGTAGAAAGTAACAGAAAAATGTGATATATTTGAAATCATAAAGTCAGGTGATTTGGTTATAAAACACACTCGTCCATAATTGCACATTGGCATTATCATCTGGGTTTTCTAAACTTAAGCCTAATCAGTAGAGCCAAACATTGTATAATCCTCTGAACTGACTGAATTTTCAGGGTTTCTTTTCTTGTATGTATAAAATTATGAGCAAATTCTTGGTACCTCTGGTCAAAACTACTGTTATTGTCCCTAAAAGCCATAACGTTACAGATGACACATTTCCTTTGTACCTAGACAAAAAAAAAAAAATCTTTTACATTTTAAAAATTACTTAAGGTTTAAGACCTTAATTAGCCTGTTAGGCCTATGGCTTGTTTACTATCATCGTTAGGAAAGGCCAGGTGATACAAATTTCACAGCTTTATAAAAGCCCAGCCTCCTCTAACCTTGTGCCAAAAACAAAAAGGCAACCATGGGTTCTTCTAAGCAGCTGCCTAGCACTCTGAAAATGAAAATGGTGGAGGCTCACAAAGCAGGAAAAGATATAAGAAGAAAGCAATGTGTTTTCAAGTTGCCCTTTCTTCAGTTTGAAATATAATTAAGAAATGGCAGTGCACAGGAACAGTGGTGGTCAAGATAAGGTCTAGAAGACTAAGCAAAATTTCTTTGAGAACTGCTCCTAGGATTGCTAGAAAGGCAAATCAGAACCCCTGATTGACTGCAAAAGACCTTCAGAGAGATTTAGCAGACTCTGGAGTTTGTGGTACATTGTTCTACTGTTCAGAGACAATTGCACAAATAGGCTTCAAGGAAGAGTCATCAGAAGAAATCCTTCCCTGCGTCCTTACCATATAATTAAGCACCAAAAGTATGCAAAACTTATGTAAACAAGCCCAATGCATTTTGGAAATAAATCCTGTGGACCGATGAGTTTACAATAGAACTCTTTGGCCACAATGATCAAAAGGTATGTGTGGAGAACAAATGGCACAGAATTTCAGGAAAAGAACATCCACCAACCATTAAGCATGGGGGTAACTCAATCGCCCTTTGGGGTTATGTTGCAGCCAATAGCACGGGAAACATTTCATGGCTACAGGGAAGAATGGATTAAATTAAATTTCAACAAATTGTTGATGCAAACATAACACCGTCTGTAAAAAGCTGAAGTTGAAAAGAGGATGGCTTCTACAAATGGATAATTATCCTAAAAACATCAAAATCCACAATAGCCAATCTAAAAACGCACAAGCTGAAGGTTTTACAATTGCCCTCGCAGTCCCCTGATCTGAACATTATTGAAAATCTATGGCTAGACCTTAAAATAGCAGTGCATACAAGATGAGCCAGGAATCTCACAGAACTGGAAGACTTTTCCAAAAAATGGATGAAAATCCCTCAAATGAATTGAAAGAATCTTGGCTGATTACAAAAAGTGTCTACAAGCTGTAATACTTGCCAAAGGGGGTGCTACTAGGTACTAACCATGCAGGGTGCTCAAACATTTGCGTCGGCCCATTTTCCTTTTTGTGTTAATTTAAAAATGTAAAATAGGAATATATATACATATATATATATATATATATATATATATATATACTAGAAGGTGGCCCGATTCTAACACAATGGGTATTCTAGAATTTATTGTGTATTTAATGTATGATTTTTGTTATATATATATATATATATATAGATGTTGTTGTGTGTAGTTGCCAGTGTTTGTGTAGGGCACTGTAAATGTTCTGGGTGTTGTCTGGGTGTGGGGGTGTGTGAGAGTGGTGTTGTTTGTGTGTTGCATTGTTTGTGGAGTGCTGTGTGTCTGCAGCGTTGTGTGTGTGTGGTACTGTGTGTGTTGCGTGGTTTGTGTGGGTGTGGGGTGCGTGTGTGTGTTTTGGGGGAGGTATGTTTTGTGCAATGTGTGTGTGTTGCGCAGTATGTGCGTATATTTGTGTATGCCGCGGTGTTTGTGTTGGGTGTTGTGTGTGTGCGGCGTTGTCTATGTGTGTGGGTGTCTGTGTAGGGCAGTGTTTGTGGTTCCCAGTGTGTGTGTGGTGTATTGTGCGGTGCACGTGTGGTGGTGTGTGTGTGTTTTGGGGGGAGGTGTGCACCCCCATCGTGCTCTATCCCCCATGCTGCGCACCCCCATCGTGCTCCATCTCCCATGCTGCGCACGCCCATCATGCTCCATCCCCCATGCTGCGCACCTCCCATCCTGCGCCATCCCCCATGCTGCGCACCCCCCATCGTGCTCCATCCCCCATGCTCCGCACCCCCCATCGTGCTCCATCCCCCATGCTGCGCACCTCCCATCGTGCTCCATCCCCCATGCTGCGCACCCCCCATCGTGCTCCATCCCCCATACTCCGCACCCCCCATCGTGCTCCTTCCCCCATGCTGCACACCCCCCATCGTGCTCCATCCCCACAGTTGCGCACCCCCATCGTGCTCCATCCCCCATGCTGCGCACCCCCCATCGTGCTCCATCCCCCATGCTGCGTACCCCCCCATCGTGCTCCATCCCCCATGCTGCGTACCCCCCATCATGCTCCATCCCCCATGCTGCGCACCCCTCATCGTGCTCCATCCCCCATGCTATAATAGTCCTCCTATTATACTCAGAGAGGAGTATATTAGGAGGACTATAATAGGAGGAGTAGTCCTGGGGAAAGAGGAGTATAATGGGAGGAGTAGTCCTGGGGAAAGAGGAGTATAATGGGAGGAGTAGTCCTGGGGGGAGGTGTATAGGTACCCAACGTGTGCCGGGGTGGGGCCGACCGGGCCAACGTGTGCTGGGGGTAGGGCCGAGCGGGCCAACGTGTGCCGGGGGCAGGGCCGAGCGGGCCAACGTGTGCTGGGGCGGGGCCGAGCGGGCCAACGTGTGCCGGGGGCGGGACCGAGCGAGCCGCCGGGGGCGGGGACGAGCGTGCCAACGTGTGCCGGGGGCGGGGCCGAGCGGGCGAGGCGTCAGCATATGCCGGCTCCCTGCACATGTGTACCAGGAGCCGGTGTACGCTGGTAACCATGATACACATCGGGTAACTAAGGGAAGCACTTCCTATAGTTACCCGATGTGTATCATGGTTACCAGCGTACATTGGCTCCGTCACGATCCCAGCATCGCAAGGTTATGTCTGGGCTGGGTTGCCGGTGTGGACTCCTGGGAGTGCACTGCAGCAGTCACCTGGGAGTCGGGGCTTCGTTTGAATTCGGGCTAAGGGGCTTGGCCGAGCGGGCGATGTGTGCGGAGGGCCGGGGCGAGCGGCCAATCCATGCAGGGGGCGGGGCCAGGCCGAGGCGAGCGGCCAATCCATGGGGGGGCGGGGCCAGGCCGAGCCCAGCGGCCAATCCGACGGTTGTCACTAACGATACTGTCACTGTAACGACACAATTTTGGAGCAAGACACACTGACAGAATAAGGCAATTATATATATAGATACACATATATTATTTACTTTGCCTAAAATACAAAGGAAGTGTGTCATCTTTAACTTCATGCCTTTTAAAGATCATCTTTAACTTACTTCACTCTTCACAGTAACAGTAATTTTGACCAGGGGTGCCCAAACTTTTGCATGTCACTGTATATTGCATATGTATGTACATACATAGATATGTGTATCTACTATATATATATATTATTCCCGTGAAGTTGGGGGGTTGGTCTGCATTTGTTGCCCCACTGGTGTCCCAAATGCAGTTGGAGGGCCCAAGATCATAGATAGTAGTGCATAAATCTGTGGGGTCACAGAAAAAATAATAATAATAAATATACATATATACACACACACACACACACACACACACACACATCAGCGTTCACCACGGACACAGATATGCGAATCACCGCTGGTGACACTGCATTGAATAGCATGTTAGCACGTCCCTGTGGGCGTACTAACATGCTAAGAGGGCGGACTAGTCGGGGAAAGTAACGCCCCTGTGACTAGTCCCTTCGCTCATTAGCATATTATAAGAATTTTTTATAAATACTTTTTCTAAAGTTCCCATTATCTATGCTAGTGTATACAGGGACGGTTAGGCAGGGATTAACAATATGCACCAGAACTGCTCGTGGTACTGGGTGCAAATTGCACCTGACAGGTTCCCTGTAACCCACTGTGTGCTGCCTACAGACTCCAGGAAATACACATTTCAGGGAAATATATTTTAGTCTTGTTTCTGGAACCCATTTAACCCCTCATTTATTTTCCCACCCAGCATTTCAACCAAAACTGTGGTTTAATAGTCAGTATGTAGTACTAAACTAAGTGTAAAGTGAACCTGTCAGGTGTAATATGCACCCAGTACCACGAGCAGTTCTGGTGCATATTACTAATCCCTGCCTAACCGTCCCTGTATACACTAGCATAGATAAAGAGATCTTTAGAGAAAGTATTTCTAAAGATTATTTCTTATATGTTAATGAGGCCAGTGACTAGTCACAAGGGTGCTACTTCCCTTGGCTGCTCAGCAAACATAGCATGTCAGCACGCCCCGTGGATGTACTAATATGCTAATGAATGCGCAGCGACGTGCACATACCTCACTCTTGATGGCGGTCGGAAGGAGGATGACTGCGCATTGGGCATGATCCGGAGTCCCCAGCACTTCCAATCATGCGCACTAAACTGATGTTGGGTGTAAGCTTCTTGGCTTCAGTGAGGTATATTGCGCATGACCGGAAGTCACGCGGACTCCGGATCATGCACAGTGCACATCCATCCTCCATCGGCTGCCATCAACACTGAGGTATGTGCGGCATTGCTGTGTATTCATTAGCATGTTAGTATGCCCACGGGGGCATGCTAACATGCTATGTGGGCCGGCTAGCCAAGGGAAGTAACGCCCTTGCGAATAGTCGCTGGCCTTATTAGAATAAAAGAAACAATCTTTAGAAATACTTTCTCTAAAGATCTCTATCTATGCTAGTGTATACAGGGATGGTTAAGCCCGCTTTACACGCTGCAATGTATCTTACAATGTGTCGGCAGGGTCACGTCGTAAGTGATGCACTTCCGGCATCGTAAGGTACATTGCAGTGTGTGACAGGTGCGTGCGATTGAACGGTAAAACGTTCATCGCACGCACATCGTTCATTTCTCTAGAATTGAACGTCAGATTGTTCATCGTACCTGTGGTAGCGCACATCGCAGTGTGTGACACCCCGGGAACGATGAACAGATCTTACCTTTTTCCTGCGGCTCCCGGCCGGTAATGCACTTCTATTGGCCGGCTGCCGTGTGACGTCGCTGTGACGCCGAACGTCCCTCCCACTTCAGGAAGTGGACGTTCGCTGCCCACAGTGAGGTCGTATGGACGGGTAAGTACGTGTGACGGGGGTTAATCGTTTGTGCGGCACGTTCAACAAATTGAACGTGCCACACATACGATGGGGGCGTTGCAAATCGCATACGATATCGTATGCGAAATTGCAACGTGTAAAGCAGGCTAATCACTAACATGCACCCAAAACTGCTTGTGGTGTATATTGGCCTAGACAAGTTCCCTTTAAAGATTATTTCTCAACTTCAGATCTCCTTCACACATGTGTGATTTTCTGGTACATAAAAACACAAACAATTGTTCAATAGTGTTTGGTCAGTGATTTTATTTCATTGATGAGGGAGAAACTAAAACCATAAAACTTCTCCTACCTTTTGCAATGTTGGACTGTATGGGTAATTTTGGCCTGTGACTGAGATAAAAAATGGATATGTGTCTTTGATTTTGTGGCCATGTGAATAACACCATAGACTATAATAGGCACATGTTCTATCCGTGAAAACCATACACAGCTGAATGAGGCCTTGTATGTAGTGATATGTGCTAGTTTGTGCCACGCATGGATTTCACATGAAGCAGCTACATTACAAGTTACACAAGAATATAGAAACATATTTCAGTAAAAAAAAAAAGTGTCCATAATGTTCATAGGACAGAAATGTAGGAAACAGTGCACATTTTGTTCCTGATTTCACAGTCCGGTACGCCAGATAAAGTAGGACAACGACTGACTTCCAAAGTTACATGATGTGAATAAAAATAGTGTGCATGTGGCTCAGATCATGAGACTTAAACCGTCATGTTTCAACCCAAAGCGTTAATATTGGCCAATCTGTACTTGCCTTATTAAAGGCCATTAGACGTTGGGGAATTTTGAGTTTTATTTATTTTTTTATCTGACTCTTTCAAAATTACCAAAGAACAAATTAAATGTGTAAACAAAATTTAAAAGAATGTAATTTTGTGTTACTGAAAGGGAAAATAGCCTTGCTATAATGCTTCATCCAGATGTCCTTTCTTGCTGTGTCTGTGACTTTTTTGTAGAGCGTGCTGAAGTTTTTATTTGAATATTTTATTTGTTAATACTAGTGTGACGCCCTGGCACCGCCAGGTGGTCACAGAGGTACATAACACCCTACATAACATCTTCCCACTCCGGGTTCCATTAGCCACAAAATCCTAGTCACCCCCCCAGGGTAAGAAGGACACACCAGTGGGCAGGACCAGTCGGATTGTGAACGCCCACCTAGGGGTCTTGAGGATCCAGGGGCGGGAAAGAGGGAGTTACGTTAAGTCTAGGTCTGAGTGAGGTTCAAGTTGAAGTTGGAGGTCAAGGCTGTGCCTAGTGGAGGGTAGCCAGGGTAGTGGCCCTGGTCTACTGGCTAGGTGGCAAGCAGTGGACCGTGTCCAAAGGTGACGGGAGTACTGTCGTGGGAGATCCAGAGTGGACCGGGACATGGTTGGAAAACGTGCACAGGCGGGGTACCTGGACCCTAGTTAGAAGACGGTTGCAAGCCCCTTCTCTAATTCACCAGGCCGGGAGCAGGTTTCAAGCCTAGCTACAGAAGTGTGTTAGCCCAGATAGAGCGAAACGGCAGCCCAACTTGGGGGTTAGGGTATCCGAATTCACCCACTGAAATCCCAAGGGTCAGTTTTCGTGGGCACGTCTCCCAACCAGAAGATACCGGGAGTGGACTTCCCCGTTCCAGATGGAGTTGTTCCAAAGTGAGGAAAATTACAGAATGCCGGAGGAAGGGACATTGGTACACCAGCCGAGTGTGAGACTTGAGTACACCCGAACGCGGCAGCCGGCCACTGACACCTTTGGCTTACCAACAGACTCGTGTGCAATCATTCAATAGTGAGTACACTAATATTCCCCGGTCCATCCCCGGCGCACCACCTCCAGCCCGCATCGCTCCCCGTATCCTGGACACTGAGCCCCGGGGCATCCATCCATACCCACAGAGGGGTTAACATCCAGCTGCCATCCCATCGCCCCAGGGTGCTCCCCAACAGCAGCGGTGGTACTACATCTTACCACACACCGTGGGTGGCGTCACGAAGTACTATCAGCAATCCCCGTACATACAGTGCTGGCCAAAAGTATTGGCACCCCTGCAATTCTGTCAGATAATACTCAGTTTCTTCTTAAAAATGATGGCAATCTCAAATTCTTTGGTATTATTATCTTCATTTAATTTGTCTTCAATGAAAAAAAAAAATTTGTCATAAGGCCAAATTGGATATAATTCCACACCAAACATAAAAAAGGGGGTGGACAAAAGTATTGGCACTGTTTGAAAAATCATGTGATGCTTCTCTAATTTGTGTAATTAACAGCACCTGTAACTTACCTGTGGCACCTTAAAGGTGTTGGCAATAACTAAATCACACTTGCAGCCAGTTGACATGGATTAAAGTTGACTCAACCTCTGTCCTGTGTCCTTGTGTGTACCACATTGAGCATGGCGAAAAGAAAGAAGACCAAAGAACTGTCTGAGGACTTGAGAATCCAAATTGTGAGGAAGCATGAGCAATCTCAAGGCTACAAGTCCATCTCCAAAGACCTGAAAGTTCCTGTGTCTTCGGTGCGCAGTGTCATCAAGAAGTTTAAAGCCCATGGCACTGTGGCTAACCTCCCTAGATGTGGATGGAAAAGAAAAATTGACAAGAGATTTCAACACAAGATTGTGCGGATGGTGGTCAAAGAACCTCGACTAACATCCAAACAAGTTAAAGCTGCCCTGCAGTCCGAGGGTACAACAGTGTCAACCCGTACTATCCGTCGGCGTCTGAATGAAAAGGGACTGTATGGTAGGATACCCAGGAAGACCCCACTTCTTACCCCGAGACATAAAAAAGCCAGGCTGGAGTTTACCAAAACGTACCTGAGAAAGCCTAAAACGTTTTGGAAGAATGTTCTCTGGTCAGATGAGACAAAAGTAGAGCTTTTTGAGAAAAGCCATAAACATAGAGTTTACAGGAAAAAAAAAGAGGCATTCAAAGAAAAGAACACGGTCCCTACAGTCAAACATGGCGGAGGTTCCCTGATGTTTTGGGGTTGCTTTGCTGCCTCTGGCACTGGACTGCTTGACCGTGTGCATGGCATTATGAAGTCTGAAGACTACCAACAAATTTTGCAGCATAATGTAGGGCCCAGTGTGAGAAAGCTGGGTTTTCCTCAGAGGTCATGGGTCTTCCAGCAGCACAATGACCCAAAACACACTTCAAAAAGCACTAGAAAATGGTTTGATAAAAAGCACTGAGGACTACTAAAGTGGCCAGCAATGAGTCCAGACCTGAATCCCTTAGAACACCTGTGGAGAGATCTCAAAATGGCAGTTTGGAGAAGGCACCCTTCAAATCTTAGGAACCTGGAGCAGTTTGCCAAAGAAGAATGGTCTAAAATTCCAGCCAAGCATTGTAAGAAACTCATTGATGGTTACCGGAAGCGGTTGTTCGCAATTTTTTTTGGCTAAAAGTTGTTCAACCAAGTATTAGGCTAAGGGTGCCAATACTTTTGTCTGGCCCATTTTTGGAGTTTTGTGTGAAATGATCAATGATTTTTGTTTCATTCTCTTTTGTGTTTTTTCATTGCAAGCAAAATAAATGAAGATAATACCAAAGAATTTGTGATTGCAATCATTTTCAAGAAGAAACTGAGTATTATCTAACAGAATTGCAGGAGTGCCAATACTTTTGGCCAGCACTGTATATGTCCCCTTTTATTTGAGTGTCCGTGCGACCACCGGGTCTGGAGGATCCCTCGAGCCACTGCGGGTCTGGATCCGAGCAGGCCGACTGCTGACGTGGGGGCAGCACACCTCAAAACCTAGCGTCACAAACAGGATTGTAGCCCATCCACCTACCTGGTGGAAGTGTGACTTATATTGGACTGTAAATGGTGCTCAGTTTTAAAATTTGTCGTAAACCGCCATTTTTGGGCGCGAAAAACAACAGAAAAGGGCCTAAAGTTGAAGCCCCGCCCCCTGGGAACGCGGGCGGAAGTTGGTGACTCCCCAGACAGAAAGAAAAAGTCTGCTGCCAAAAAACCAAGGGGGAGGACAGAAAAAAGCGGCATTTGACCCAAGACAATAAAAGGCAGGGACACCAGAACTTTGCCAAATCCCGTTCCTGGACAAGCAAGCGGCAGGATGTCTCAGGGGTCCGACAACCAGCAAGTGGAGAGGCCCGTTACTGGGACCGCCGACTGGATTGAAGCGCAGACAGAGAGGATGTGTCGGAGGATCCAGGCCCAGGCGCACTTCATCAAGACGCGGTGGACCACCGAGATGAAGGGTCTGGCTGCAGCTGTCCAGGCATGCAAGATGGAGGTGGCCTCGGAGGAGCAGGTAAGCAGTGACCCACGCCCCTATGTTCCCCAGGAACCGGCCGTCACGGCTGAGGGGCCCGGCCTGCTCCCGCCCACCACATCGCCCCCCTCGCCACCCGTGACCGCAGCCCCGGTACCCCGATCGGCCTGCTACCTCAACCACCGGTAGCGGAACCCGTCATATCTACCGAAGAGGCCCCAGCCATGGGGACCTTGGGCCCTGTCAGCATTACCGCTCCGACACCCGTCCCGGCCCCGCACCGGACCGCAGTCAGGAGGACATCCCCTCTGACCCTGAGCCCAGCCGCAGAAATGATGACGTCATCCCAGGCTCTGGCAGTCCGCCCGCCCGCAACAGAGATGACGACAGCTCCGGCAGTCCGCCCAGCCACAACAGAGAGGGTGCCAGCTCCGGCAGTCCGCTCGGCCGCGACGGAGATGACGACGGCCCCGGCAGTCCGCCTGGCCGCACCGGAGGTGGTGCCCCTCCAAAAGTCACCAACGGCAACCGCATAGGTCATTCCCCAGTGCCCAGTTCCGGCTATGGAGCACCCGGGACATTCCTGCAGGGAAGCAGAGAAGGCAACTGAGCAATGGAGCCCACGGCAGTATGAGAGGCTGGTTGTAGACGGCGCCGAGGGCATCAGAGTGGGCCACGTCCCTGAACAGGAAGCGGAGCATGGAGCCTGTGCCCCGTACTGGGAACGACAGAAACTCCAACTAAAACTAGAGATTGCCACCCGGGAGAAGCGGAGGGCCGAGGTGCTGGCGCGTGCCTACCTTGAGAAGGACAACCTTCGACAGGCTACCTTCTGGGTGCGGGGCCCGACCCACCGAGGGCAAGTGCGCCACTTCAACCCCCAAAAGGGATGGGGGTTCGTCTATGAACCGGGACTGGATTCTGAGATTTTCATGTCCCGGAGGGATGTGGCCCCTCATCTACCTGCAGGTCACCCGGACCGTAAGTTGGAGCCCGGGGACCTAGTGAGTTATACCCGACACTGTGGGGAGTAAGGGTGGTTTGCCCCTGATGTGAAAAAATGGGTAGTGGTGAATGAGAAACCCTGCCTAGCTTCCCACAGCTTTCTGTATGATGACCGAGAGTAAAAGGTAGCGGTTCCCGGCTACCCGTTCAGTGTTACAGTTTAACCCCATTTTTACTGTTCTTTAATCATGGACCACGACCTCAGGACTGGTGAGGTCAACCCAAAAACTTTCTTGGGCCCTGTAAATACCCCCCACCTACCTTCTTGTTATTTTTCACCACCTACACCGCCTCTGGAGAGGTAGATTGGAGGAAGGGCCTGCGGTAGAGTAGGCCGAGGCCCAGCCACCACTGAAACCGGTGGCTAACCTCCAGGCTAAGGGTCCCCCGGACATGGGGCCCTTGAGATGGATGGACTGCCGGCTAAAGAACTTTTTACCCGGACCAAGTAGGCGTTACCCAGAACACCTGTGGACTGGGAAAAGGGGTGCCCACCAGTCTTAGCAGTGGCACCATGGGACAGGTTGTTTGGGTGGCGGGTGAGGAAAACGGGAATGTAATGTTATGTTATGCAATGTTCAAGAATCTGTGCCTCCCATAAAGGGAAGAAATGTTTTGCAAATGTTTTTTACAATGCTTTTGTCTTTTCCGTTCCTTTAAAAAATAAACGTCAGTGGTCGGACAGCCCGTGGATGGGCTGTATTCAACCAAGTGGCAATGTGACGCCCTGGCGTCACCAGGTGGTCACAGAGGTACATAACACCCATCTTCCCACACCGGGTTCCATCATTCCATCAGCCACAAAATCCTAGTCACCCCCCCAGGGTAAGAAGGACAGGACCAGTCGGATTGGGAAAGCCCACCTAGGGGTCTTGAGGATCCAGGGGTGGGAAAGAGGGAGTTACGTTAAGTCTAGGTCTGAGTGAGGTTCAAGTCGAAGTTGGAGGTCAAGGCTGTGCCTAGTGGAGGGGAGCCAGGGTAGTGGCCCTGGTCTACTGGCTAGGTGGCAAGCAGTGGACCGTGTCCAAAGGCGACGGGAGTACGGTCGCGGGAGATCCAGAGTGGACTGGGACATGGTTGGAGCCTGCCGGTATTGACCGCGGAGATCCAGTCCCGAGTGGACTTCCCCATTCCAGACGGAGTTGTTCCAAAGTGAGGAAAATTACAGAGTGCCGGAGGAAGGGACATTGGAACACCAACCGCGTGTGAGACCAGAGTACACCCGAACGTGGCAGCCGGCCACTAACACCTTTGGTTTACCAACAGACTTGTGTGCAATCATTCAATAGTTTAGTACACTAATATTCCCCGGTCCATCCCCGGCGCACCACCTCCAGCCCGCATCGCTCCCCGTATCCTGGACACTGAGCCCCGGGGCATCCATCCATACCCACGGAGGCGTTAACATCCAGCTGCCATCCCATCGCCCCCGGGTGCTCCCCAACAGCAGCGGTGGTACCACATCTTACCACACACCGTGGGTGGCGTCACAAAGTACTATCAGCAATCCCCGTACATATACATCCCCTTTTATTTGAGTGTCTGCGCGACCCCTGAGTCCGGAGGATCCCGCGAGCCACTGCGAGTCCGGATCCGAGCAGCCCGACTGCTGACATGGGGGCGGCACACTAGAGATGGGCAAACTCGAAGATGTTTGAGTTCGACGGGTCCGGCCGGACTTAAATAAAAAAGAAAAAGTCTTGTTCAGGACTGGACTTGACCCAATTTTGACCCTGGAACCCCATATACAGTACAATTATATCTATTACCAATCAATATAATCAGTGGTCTCTGAGTGCAAAACACAGAAATTCCATATAAATCACTCAAAAGACCATTTTAATCAAATAAGTATAAAAATCTTTATTATAACATTATTAAAAAACATATACACAAAAGGACAAAATTAAAAATATATGAGGTGTGATAAAAAGGGTCAACCCCAGCTATTGTGAGGAGCTCCTCACAATAGCTGGGGTTGACCCTTTTTTTTACCTTGTACAAATCTCCCCCTTTACCAGCACCAAAGCAACCCCAGACCATCACATTACCTCACCCATGCTTGACAGATGGCATTAGGCACTCTTCCAGCATCTTTTCAGTTGTTCTGTGGAAGCATCTGTGATTGGATGCAGTCAGGCTGCTACCATGCCAGCGTCTGTGATTGGTTACCTTCACACTAACTGTCTGGGACCCCTAAGTGGAGTGTAAAAATAAATAAACAATTGGAAAAAATGGCAAAGAGTCCCCCGAATTTTGATAACCAGCCAAGGTAAAGCAGACAGCTGGAGGCTGTTATTCTCAGGCTGAGGAGGCTCATGGTTATTGGGCCCTCCCCAGCCTAAAAATAGGTCCCGCTGTTGCCTGTGAATTTATCAACAATTTCTCATTTTTCCAACAAAATTTACAAAAAATATTTTTAGGTACCGCATCACATTGGAAGTGACTTTGAGAGGCCTAGGTGACAGAAAATACCCAAAAGTGATAAAACTGCATCACCCAAACTGCTCAAAATCACATCAACACAGTTTATTAACCCTTTAGGTGCTTCGCAAGAACCAAAGCAATGTGCAAGGAAAAAAAATAAAAATTTAACTTTTTCCCACAAAATTCACCTTTTCAATTTATTGAGCAATTACTCCTCAATACACCAATACCTGTATATGGTGGACAACTACTGTTTGGGTGCATGGCAGGCTCAGAACGGAAGGCGCGCCATTTGACTTTTTGAATGCAATATTGGCTGGAATCATTAGTTGACACCATGTGTCTTTGGAGAGCCCCTGTGATGCCATAACAATGGAGCTCCCCCACAAGTGACCCCATTTTCGAAACTAGACTGCTCAAGGAATTTACCTAAATGTTTGGTGAGCATCTGGAACCCCCAGGTGCTTCACAGAATTCTATAATATTGTGCCAAAAAAAAAAAAAGTTTTAATCCCAAAAAATGTTGCTTAACCACAATTTTTTCATTTTCACCAGGGTAAAAGGAGATAGTGGATTTGTTGTAAAATTTCTCCTGAGTACACCAATACCTCATATCTGGTCAAAACTACTTTTGAGGCACAGTACAAAGTGAAGGGAAGGAGCACCATATTTAAGTTCAGGTTTAGTTGGAATGACTTAGGGGTACCATGCCACATTGTCAGAACCCTTGAGATGCCAGAACTGCAGAAATCCCCTACAAGTTACCCGTTTTTACAAACTGCACCCCTTAATGAATTAATCTAGGGGTGCAGTGAGCATATTGACACTACAAATGTGTCACAAAATTTTATACTATTGGGTGGTGAAAAAAATAATTACATATTTACCAATAAAATGTTGTTTTAACACCAGAATTCCAGTTTTCACAAGGGGAATAGGTAAAGAAGGCCTCTTAATATGTTACACAATTTCTTCTGAATGTGGCAATGCCCCACATGTGACTGTAAAGTACTGTTTGGCCGTACCGAAGGGCTTGGAATTGAAGGAATGCCATTTGATTTTTGGAGAACAGATTTTCCTACAAGAGTTTGCGGGCTCCATTTGCAAAGCCCCTAAGTGCCATAAAAGCAGAAGCCCCCTGTGAGGTAAATCCTGGGATATGAAGAGGAATTATGACTGGAAGTCATAATTGCTCTCATCACTCCCTGGCAGTGCCCCCCCCCCTCCCTTCTTGTTCTCAAATGTCCAGCATCTGTGAAGGTGTCACATCCCACTTACACCTCCAACAGCCATCTCCTCTGATATGGAGATGAGATGATGTGAGGACAATGGACCCAGGATGACTCCCTGCCGTCACCCTGTAACAAGAGTTGTATCTCATTAGCAAGGCTTGGAAGTAGCCAGACAGAACGACTCCAGTAAAAAATGGTTCATATCTCGCAAGCCATATCTCCGATAAATATGGCAACCATAAAAATGGTGTTTGCGCAGGCGGACGATGCTGGCACACCTTTTTTATGGAAGGGGGAGCTTGGGAAATACCCCAGGCGTGATATCAGCCATATGGGAACTCGTAGACAGGTCATGAGTCCCCTCGTTCTGTAGCTAAATTCATAACTGTCACAATGAGAGCATTGGCGTCTGCCTACGACGCTCCCAGGCAAAGTTATGGCCAATATCCCCTTTGCTGGATAATTCTGATCCATGCAGGGGGAGTGGCAGTGCTTCCCTGTGAGGTCACTAAGGTAGGAGGGGACCTGGATCTGCCCAGGTTGATAACCCTACTTCGGCCATTTTCCAGTGTTCTTCTGCTCGGGGGCCTGGTTGGGAAACATCTGTGGGAAGAATCCTAGAAACCTGGTCTACAGCGCCCCCCTGTGGCCAGACACACAAGGTAACTGATGTAATTGTATACCTGTTTGTAACCCATGCTTTATCTGTAACTGTACTCTGACATATGTATATTCTGTAGATTCCCTATTGTATATATTGTAGTTTCTAGTGTGCTTTAGGCTGATTAAATTATATAATTAATCTTGGGCTGTTCTGTTATCTCGATCTTGAATCCCACGTCTGGGTGTTCGGCTAATAGTTACCGTGAAGCGGTTGGTGGCAGCGAGTTGTGCCAAGGATTATTGTGGGGAGGCCAGTGAGATTCGGGAAGATATTATATATTCCGCCCGCGGAGGTCGGGGGAATATATACCCTACTCTCACCGGGGACCCTTCAATAATCGGCATAAGTAGTATAGCGGCCTCCTTGCTTATTGTCGGGCAATTCCATAATTGGCCTGACTATAAGAGGGGCGCTAGAGAGCGCGTCATGTGCTCTGTCTGTCGGGAGGTATAAAGGAGGGGTGACACCCCCTTGCTACCCCCCGATTGTGACGTACTGGTAGCCAGCGCGGGGGATTTCTGAGTGACCCCCCCGGTGGTTCGTGACATATTGGTGGCAAGCGGTGGGATCGAGATAATAGTGTGTGTGAGTGTGAGACCCATACTCCCAGACACTAAAGACTGCCTGCAGCAGCTGTGGCTGCTGGGGTCTTCAGACTAGCTCAACACTAGAGTGTCAGAGTGCAGATACTGTAAGGTGTGTGGAGGCATCAGGTGTCAGTTCTGTGTCAGTGACCAAAAGTCTGCAAGAATGGCTGATGGCACCAGGAGCAGAGCTATGCAACTGGCCAATGCTAAGGCAGGAGCCGAAGAGAGGGAGGACGGTGCTGTGGACAGCAATGAGGAGGTTGCCCACGAGTCCTCCAGGAGCTCGACGCCAGAAAACAGCTCCGCAGAGGACATTGCACAACCGGGCACTGCTGGACAAGAGGAGGAGCAGCTCACCCAAGGGTCCTCAACGAGCCAGATGCCAGCCCTCCGCTCTGCAATGGACAGTGAATCACCAGGCTCCGCAGCGGGCCGCAGATCACCACGTGCCATTCCACCGAGCCTGGGAGGCTCGGATAGCCTTCTTCAAATGGCTATGGCCCTTCTCCAGGCTGGAGACCAGGAGGGCTACAAGGGACTCCTGGCAGAGCACAGGGCAGAGCGGCAGGCAGCGCGTGATGCTGAGGCTGCGGAGCGGCAAGCAGTGCGTGAGGCTGCGGAGCGGCAAGCAGCGCGTGAAGAGCGAGAGCGAGAGCGACAGGCAGAGCGTGACTACCAGCTGCAGCTAGCTCAGCTCCGGCCCTCATCAGCCACACGTGACCTTCAAGACACCAAACTTCCAAAGGTCCGTGTTGAGGACTTCCCAGTGCTGGAGAAGGATGGAGACTTGGACTCTTTCTTGACTGCTTTTGAACGGACTTGCTTGCAGCACCATCTGGACAAGGACCAGTGGGCCAAATACCTGACCCCCCGTTTAAGGGGTAAGGCCCTGGATGTCCTTGGGGACTTGCCTGCTGAGGCAGATCAGGGCTACGACACCATCAAGCGGGCCCTGATCCAACAGTACAACCTCACTCCAGAGTCCTACCGCAAGAAGTTCCGGAGCCTACAGAAGGGACCAAAGGACTCCTGGGCTGACCACAGGCGGGCACTTGCCCGAGCTGCCGACCACTGGACCCAAGGCCTGCAGCTTTCCACCGGACCGGAGATCCTGGACTTGTTCATCACGGAGCAACTCTTGTGGAACTGCCCTGAGGATCTCCGCCAGTTCATCCGAGACCAGAAGCCAAAGGGGTCCACGGCTACAGCTGCCCTTGCCGATGACTACACCAACAACCGGGCCCCTGAGGCCAGGAGAGCGGCCACCAGCAGCACCTGGAGAGGGGGTAAGATGAATTCTGCGACTGCCCCACCTGCCCCTAGACTGCAGGGGGTGTCCCCCTCAACTCCCCTCTCCAGGCCCGTGGCGGAACCAAGACGGTGCCACCAGTGCAACCTACCTGGACACTTCAAGGCCATGTGCCCTCAGCGTCCCAAGGCCCCGGCTCCGTCCCCGTCCCAAGGGCCGCCCAAGGTGTATTGTGTGGGTGGGGGTGGTGGTAGGTCCCTGGACAGCTTCCAACCTGTCACCGTCGGCCAGTCTGTGACCATAGGACTGCGAGACAGCGCCTCGGAGGTGACTCTGGTGCGGCCTGAGATGGTGTCCCCCCAAGACTTGATCCCTGGAAAAACCCTCGCTGTCTCCGGGATTGGAGGCATTGACCCGGCGCTGCCTGTTGCTGACATTTATGTGGACTGGGGCGCAGGGCGAGGGGTGAGGGAGGTGGGGGTAACTGATCGGATCCCTGCAAACGTGCTACTTGGGACAGATTTGGGGCAAATAACCTCCCAGTTTGGCCCCGCCCCAAAGGCTGAACCTTCAGCCAGTGCTGACGTGCCTCCGGACAATGTTAATGTGTTATCTATGAATGATGTAAGGGAGGAGGGAGTGAACTCTGATATTTCTGCTTGCATAGACACCATAGACACACACTCAGCTGCAGCTGTGACAGGGGAGGGGGTCAGAGAAAGGTGTGACAATGCCTCTACAAGTAACCAGCCTGTGAGCTGGGATCTGTTGCCCTCTGCAGGGATAAGCAGAGAGCCGGGTGCTGCAGGGGGAGGACCAGTGTGTGGGGTGGGGGCTACCACAGCAAATGTGGGGTCCCCAGAGATTTCACAGCGGGGTTCTGTTGCTGCAGGAGGGGAACAGGCAGGTGAGATTGGGGCCGGTCCAGGAGCGGAAGTGCTCCCAGGTAAGATCTCGGTGTATGGTTCCCCCACAACCGGGGTGTCAGGAAGCCAGGTAGGTCTGCCTGAACCGGCGACTTGGTCAGGAACGGAGGAGGAGCAGGCACGACCCACGGTCGCAGCGGCTGTGGCCGCTGTCACCCGCAGTGGGAGTGCTGGAAGCCAAGGGGCCTCCCGGAGGTCCGATAGCTCTTCCCCTTCTGACCAAGTGGCAGCCGAGTCAGGTGGAGGCCAGGACACAGGTCCCGGGGTACTGACCGAAGATGTGACAGTCTCGTCGATTCTGGCCACATCTGGTCAGGGGTTTCAGGCAGCGTTAGAAGCTGACGACAGCCTGAAAGCTCTAAAGGAGCAGGCGGCACAGCCTCCCTCGGACTCGGACCCGGAGCGAGTGGTCTGGGACCAAGGACGGCTGTACCGGGCCACGGTCCAGCAGGGTTCACCGGAGGCGTGGCCCAGGGACCGACAGTTGGTGGTACCCTATCCGTTCCGGACGGAGTTGTTGCGGATCGCACATGAGATTCCGATGGCCGGACACCTAGGGATCGCTAAGACCAAGGCCAGGTTAAACCAGCATTTCTACTGGCCAAAAATGGGGGCCGATGTGGCTGCCTACTGCCGTTCGTGTGAAACCTGTCAGAGAGTGGGGAAGGCGGGGCCACACCCCAAAGCCCCACTAGTATCTCTGCCAATCATCGATGAGCCTTTCAGGAGGGTGGCTGTGGATCTGGTCGGCCCGCTGGCCATCCCCAGCAGCTCCGGGAAACGCTTCATACTGACGGTAGTTGACTATGCCACCCGGTACCCAGAAGCAGTGGCCTTGTCGTCCATTCGGGCTGACAAGGTGGCCACCGCATTGCTGGAGATTTTCTCCCGAGTGGGTTTTCCCCAGGAAATGCTCACCGACCGGGGGACCCAATTCATGTCCCAGCTGATGGAGACCCTCTGTAAGCAAGTCCAGGTGCGACATCTGGTGGCCAGCCCGTACCATCCACAGACTAATGGCCTGTGCGAGCGGTTCAATGGCACCTTAAAGCAGATGCTTAAGATGTTGGTCGACTCCCATGGGCGTGACTGGGAGCGGTATCTCCCACACCTGTTATTTGCTTACCGGGAGGTTCCACAGGCCTCAACAGGATTCTCACCGTTTGAGCTCCTGTACGGGCGACGTGTGCGGGGCCCCCTGGCTCTGGTGAAAGAGGCTTGGGAAGGGGATTTGGCCCCCCCTGGAGTGTCGGTTATCGAGTATGTCATGCGCTTCCGGGACAAAATGCAGGCCTTGACGCAACTGGTACACGACAATATGGCTCAAGCCCAGGCCGATCAGAAGCGTTGGTACGACCAGAACGCTTGTGAGAGGACCTACCAAGTGGGTCAAAAGGTGTGGGTACTGGTCCCCGTACCACAGGACAAGCTTCAGGCAGCCTGGGAAGGCCCATACCTCGTGTACCAGCAGCTCAACCCTGTAACGTACCTGGTCACCCTGGACCCCGCCCGTGGAAGGCGGAAGCCCTTCCATGTGAACATGATGAAGGCACATCATGAGCGGGAGGCATGTGCGCTCCCCGTGTGCAACCTGCCCGAGGAGGGAGAAGCGGAAACCCTCTTGGATATGCTAGCCCAGGTTAGGGCAGGCGGATCCATTGAGGATGTGGAGGTTGGCCACCAGCTCTTGGAGGACCAACGGTCCCAGCTGTGGGCCACCCTCCTCCCCTTCCGGGGGTTGTTTACCAACCAGCCCGGAAGGACCGACTTGGCTGTCCATCACGTGGACACTGGGGATCATCCCCCGATCCGGCGTTCAGCATATCGGGTCTCCCTGGAGGTGCAGCAACACATGCGCCAGGAGATTGACGAGATGCTGAAGCTGGGGGTGATCCAGGCATCCAACAGCGCTTGGGCCTCGCCTGTAGTCCTCGTCCCTAAGAAGGACCGAACCACTCGGTTCTGCGTGGACTACAGGGGGCTCAATGCTGTCACGGTCGCCGATGCGTACCCAATGCCACGCATCGATGACCTGCTCGATCAGTTGGCCGGGGCTCAGTACCTGACCATCATGGACCTGAGCCGGGGATATTGGCAGATCCCCCTGACTCGCAAGGCCAGGGAACGCTCTGCCTTTATTACCCCATTTGGACTGTACGAGTCCACGGTGATGCCATTCGGGATGAGGAATGCCCCTGCCACTTTCCAGCGGATGGTCAACACCCTGCTCAAGGGACTTGAAGGGTACGCGGCCGCGTACCTGGATGACATTGCCGTCTTCAGTCCCACCTGGGAGGACCACCTAGAGCATCTAGCACAGGTGCTCAGGCGGATCCACCGGGCAGGTTTGACCATCAAGCCGGGAAAGTGTCAGCTGGCCATGAGCGATGTCCAGTACCTCGGTCACCGGGTAGGTGGGGGAACGCTGAAGCCCGAGCCTGAGAAAGTGGAGGCCATCGCATCCTGGCCCACCCCCAGGACCAAGAAGCAGGTGATGTCCTTCTTGGGGACCGCTGGGTACTATAGGAGGTTTGTTCCATGCTATAGTAGCCTGGCAAAGCCCTTGACGGACCTCACCAAGAAGAAGCTGCCCTCTGCAGTCGATTGGACAGTGGACTGCGAGACAGCCTTCCGGGCCCTAAAGGACGCCCTGTCCAGCCCGCCCGTGCTACAGGCAGCCGACTTCACGCGGCCGTTTGTAGTACAGACCGACGCCAGTGACTTCGGCCTCGGTGCGGTGCTCAGCCAGGTGGACTCTGCGAGCCAAGAGCACCCAGTCTTGTACCTGAGCAGGAAGCTGTTACCAAGGGAAGTGGCCTATTCTACAATGGAGAAGGAGTGCCTGGCCATAGTGTGGGCCCTGCAGCGTCTGCAACCCTATCTATACGGGCGCCACTTCATCGTGGAGACGGACCACAATCCCCTCAGCTGGTTGCACACCGTCTCTGGGACGAATGGGCGATTGTTGCGATGGAGCCTTGCGCTCCAGCAATACGACTTCACCATTCGCCACAAAAGGGGCCGTGACCACGGTAACGCAGACGGGCTGTCCCGACAAGGAGAGGTCGCGGACGGGCGCACGGGGGAACACCGGAGTGTGCTGCCCCCTAGCGCCCTCAAAAGGGGGGAGGTGTGAGGTAAATCCTGGGATATGAAGAGGAATTATGACTGGAAGTCATAATTGCTCTCATCACTCCCTGGCAGTGCCCCCCCCCCTCCCTTCTTGTTCTCAAATGTCCAGCATCTGTGAAGGTGTCACATCCCACTTACACCTCCAATAGCCATCTCCTCTGATTTGGAGATGAGATGATGTGAGGACAATGGACCCAGGATGACTCCCTGCCGTCACCCTGTAACAAGAGTTGTATCTCATTAGCAAGGCTTGGAAGTAGCCAGACAGAACGACTCCAGTAAAAAATGGTTCATATCTCGCAAGCCATATCTCCGATAAATATGGCAACCATAAAAATGGTGTTTGCGCAGGCGGACGATGCTGGCACACCTTTTTTATGGAAGGGGGAGCTTGGGAAATACCCCAGGCGTGATATCAGCCATATGGGAACTCGTAGACAGGTCATGAGTCCCCTCGTTCTGTAGCTAAATTCATAACTGTCACAATGAGAGCATTGGCGTCTGCCTACGACGCTCCCAGGCAAAGTTATGGCCAATATCCCCTTTGCTGGATAATTCTGATCCATGCAGGGGGAGTGGCAGTGCTTCCCTGTGAGGTCACTAAGGTAGGAGGGGACCTGGATCTGCCCAGGTTGATAACCCTACTTCGGCCATTTTCCAGTGTTCTTCTGCTCGGGGGCCTGGTTGGGAAACATCTGTGGGAAGAATCCTAGAAACCTGGTCTACAGCGCCCCCCTGTGGCCAGACACACAAGGTAACTGATGTAATTGTATACCTGTTTGTAACCCATGCTTTATCTGTAACTGTACTCTGACATATGTATATTCTGTAGATTCCCTATTGTATATATTGTAGTTTCTAGTGTGCTTTAGGCTGATTAAATTATATAATTAATCTTGGGCTGTTCTGTTATCTCGATCTTGAATCCCACGTCTGGGTGTTCGGCTAATAGTTACCGTGAAGCGGTTGGTGGCAGCGAGTTGTGCCAAGGATTATTGTGGGGAGGCCAGTGAGATTCGGGAAGATATTATATATTCCGCCCGCGGAGGTCGGGGGAATATATACCCTACTCTCACCGGGGACCCTTCAATAATCGGCATAAGTAGTATAGCGGCCTCCTTGCTTATTGTCGGGCAATTCCATAATTGGCCTGACTATAAGAGGGGCGCTAGAGAGCGCGTCATGTGCTCTGTCTGTCGGGAGGTATAAAGGAGGGGTGACACCCCCTTGCTACCCCCCGATTGTGACGTACTGGTAGCCAGCGCGGGGGATTTCTGAGTGACCCCCCCGGTGGTTCGTGACACCCCCTCAAGTGACCAAATTGTGGAAACTACACCCGTCTGGTTCATCTAGAAGTGTAGTGACAATTTAGTCTCTGGAGAACACCGATGGAATGAAATGCACTGAATGCTGCAGAATTAAAAATTGCAAAAAAAGCCATTGTCGTGTCTAGTGCATTGTAGTCCCCGTACATTGTGCCCAGCTTGTGCTTCTGGAAATCTGCACCTTGTAAATTAAGGGGGCTCTCCTCACCAATAATGCCAAAAATGTGGACGTTAACTTTGGTTTAGGCACATTGTGGGGCCTTCCCATCACAAATCTGTAAGTGAAAGTAAATAAACAGAAACACCGAAAAAATCCTTTATTTGGAATAATACAAAAAAAAACACTCTCTCACCACTTTATTAACCCCAAAACACCCTTGCAGCTGTGACATAATCGACGAGGTCCCACAACGATTCAGCTCTGCTTCATGTAAGTCACAGCCAGCTGCCATAGAGCATGACTGTCTGCTGTGACTGCAGACAGAGACTGAGCTATGATCTGTGGTGATGTCAGTCAGGTGATTTGCGGTCACAGGTTGGAAAGTCCAGATCCCTGCACAAAGAATACCATAAAGAAGGATCCAGCAGGACAACAACCGCCAATATGTCAACTGGTCCATGAGAGGAAAAAGGAATATCATATGGACCGTCCTGCTGAGACCTCTCAACTGAAAAATCATGAATGGCGGTGGTAAGTATAATCCACCATGGGTAATAATAAGAGCAATAATATGAGTAATAATGAGAAAATAGTAATACTAATAATAAAAAAGTAACAGTGGTAATAGTAGTAGGTAGAACAGCAGTTTGATACAGGGTTCTAGGACTAATCGCCTTTTCTCGGGGTCGAGAAGGAAATTTTCCCTTCTGACACAAATTGGCTGAATGTGTCCTGGGGTTTTTGCCTTCTTCTGGATCAACAGTGTAGGGATAGTGTAGTAATAATAGTTATATAAAAGTTAGAATAATGCTGTAATGAGAGAGCAGCATAAGAATAGTATAACCTAAAATCTATAAAAATAACAAAACTGTGATGGGGTCCTTCTCCCATATCACAGAATCAACACAGCAAAAGATGGATGAACAATCCAAAGCATATTTATTCCATGCAATACAGAATAACCATCAAATAATCCACCACACAGAGGATAAAATTGTGCAGTAATGGCATAAATTTTACGGGGATGAGTGACAATCCTTCAGCAGTCCTTTTCCAGGCAAATGGGGGTTTCTCACAGTCTCTCTGGCATGCTGGCCGCAGCCTCAGCTTTTTCCCTTCCAGAGGGTCAATGTTCTTCCTTCTCTCTTCAAGTTCTCAAACAGACTGCCTCATCCCCCCAGGTAAGCAAAGAGGTTAGGTGGATTCCAGACCCACCTCCCCACACACCTAGGGACAAAAACTACAGGGGGTGATTACCTACAGAGAATACAATGTACACACAAGCAATACAAATAATGGACAGTGAACCATGCCTAAAATACGACCCTACACATGATATACAGTACACCATATCCCACCATCACAAAAACCCTATACTAAAATAATAACTATAGTACTAGTATAATTAGTTCTGTACTATTAATTACTTAACATCATGAGTTTTGATCCAGGGTTCTAGGAGTGATCGCCTTTTCTCAAGGTCAAGAAGGAATTTTTCTCCTGTGACACAAATTGGCTGAAGGTGTCCTGGGTTTTTTGACTTCTTCTAGATCAAGAACATTAGGCATTATTTATTAGGAATTTCTTGATATAACAATTACAGTAGAACAATGTGGGTAAGAAAATACAAAATAAATAAGATAAGAACAGGTGCACATTTAAAAAAGTAATACTGCAGTAATAATAAAAATGGTAGTAATAATATCAGATTTTACCTAGTCCTAGTTAGTTAGTGATTTAGTGATAAGTTAGTGTAGGGACCCATCTGAACAGGTCGCCTTGATGGGCTTGCACAATTTGATCATATTGTGCGCTAAGAACCTCACATGTTTGTAGAGAGATATAGTATCTATGTAGAGATCCTGGCAGCTTAACTCCTCATATGCTTAAATCAGCATCTAGATGGTTAGTCAGAAAAAGAGGGCTTTCTCTACACTTAGTGGCTCACCAGCAATGATATTGCGGGTGTTTGATAAGACCCCATAACTACCATCTTACTTCTCCTATTTGACCCTGAGAGAGACCTAATTGGTTACCTGTCAGAATTCTGCCCACTGCTCTGCCCCTGTTAGTTGCACCGCTGCTGCCCATCAGCTCAGACACTGCTGCTACATATAGTATCATGAAGCCAGCACCTTACAGTGTGAGCCAGCCGACACCACGCACACTAGCTGGCACAAGTAGTTCACAGCCATGACAGATAAGTTGATTAATTTATAGACCTTGAGCCGATAAATTCACTTGATAATAAAATATCCTCCAGTGTTCTGGTGATAATAGTCCTCCATCATATCTATTCTAATAAAATACTAAGTGAAAACTAGATATTACTGTATTCCAAACTTACACATTATTCTGCATGCAGCCACCATCAAGCTCCGCTCTCAGAGCTCATGTTGTCCCTTCACCACTATTGGATATCACTATTCCCCCTATATGAAGATTCAGGCTCACAACCCCCAACATTTAGAGTGTGACAATTGGTGTTTTAATACCAAACTTTCTCCTCTATGCATGATACTGATTTTACAATGTTTTGTTTTTTTAGTTCAGCCATATTCAGCTTTTAGCTCTTTTTTTGTGTAACTGCCATGCTGCTGTATTGTATAGATGATTATTTGTGCTCCTTGCAGGACAACAGTTTAAAAAAAAAGTTGGGACATTGTTTAACATAAATAAAACCTCCATATTGTGCTCAGCATTGATGGTGCCTTTCACGTGTAAGCTGCCAGCTGCTATAGACACTAGATGATGGCGGATGGCGGATTTTGACCTGTGCACTGATAAGCTGGATGGTCCCTCAACTCTTTAGTTCAGATCACACTGTGTCCGAGGTTTCCATAAAGAATTTCACATTTTGATCTGACAACAGAACAGTTTTCCTTTTCAGCCTCAGCCCATCTGAAATAAGCTTTGGCCCAGAGAAGACATCGGCATTTCTGGAATGTGCTCATATTTGACTTATTATTTTTGCACGATAGAGCTTTATCTTACCATTGTGGTATGCATGGCAAACTGTGTTCACAGTGAATGATTTCTGGAAGTATTCCTGAGCCCATGCAGTGAATTGCATGGCTGAATCATGCCTGTTTTAATGCAGTGCTCCCTGAAGCTATGAAGATCATGGCCAACAAATATTGACCATCAGCCTTGAACCTTGTGATAACGGATTTCTCTAGAATCTCTGAATGTTTTCATGATATTATGTACTGTAGATGGTGGATATTCAAAGTCTTTGCAAATTTAAGTTAAGGAACAATTCTGTCAAATTTTAGATGCAGTTGTTCAGATCGGTGACCTCTGACCATCTTTGCTTCTGAGAGACTCTGCCTTCCTAATAAGCTCCTTTTATACAGTTATGTGGCTAAAGTGAAAATTGACCTTCCACCTTTTTTCATTAGCACTACTTACTTTTAAAGCCTTTTGATACCTGTGTTCTAACTTTTTTTACATAGTGCCACCATCAATTTTTTATTTATTTTTTTAATGAAATGGAAAAATGTCTAATGTTTGTCTTCTGGTCTCTGTTCTGTTGTATAAAATTTGGCTGTAAGAGATATCCAAATCATCACATTTTTGTTTTCTGTACATTTTACACAGCGTCAAAACTTTTTTAAAATTCAGCTTAATGATTTGCTTCTTTCTTTGCTCAGACAGAGTAAAATCCTAGTAAGTCCTCAAATACAAGAATAAGGAATAGGGGGGGGGGTAACCTCAGTGAGCTCCATTCTGTTCTGCATAACATTAAAGGAGCTGTCTGGGCCATACAGTATATAGTGATGACTTACAACAGCTCCACCCTTCAGCTGTTTGCATCTCTGCACAGCATACAGATCTGGGACAGCACAGCACCACAGTGTCAAATGACCATTATCAAGTACTGCAGCTCAGCTCCTACTGAAGTGAATAGGATCTTAGCTGCAATAATCAAGAACTGAACCTACACAAAATACTACTTCCAGGGGAATGGGGTGAGACGTGTCTTCGTTGAGCTCCCGCTGCACTCAAACTGAATTAGCAATCTTGCAGCAGATTTAGGGAGAGCGACACTCACACAGAGGCAGTGGGTTCCTGGGGGCTGGGGGTGCAATTCACAGACAGTGGCGGTGAAATTACTCAAAGAAAGAAAAATCGGCAGGGAGGACAGAGCAGTCCTGTCAGAATCCAAAGATGGCACCAGTGCATCTTGCCGGCACACTAGAGCAAAACAGCGCACTCAGTAACTGACCCCTGGGTCTGAGGGCTGACAAACACAAGATTAAGGAACTGTTCCCAAAAAGGTCCAGTTTCTTAGCTCTGGCCAAGGAGGAGGAAAATGATCCTCCTGCCATGGCATCCTCACCTCAAAAGCACAGCAGCACAGGGCAGATGTCCAGAGGAAATGTCTCCTTCCCTGGTGAAATCTCCCTAGCGGAGTCCCCATCTCTACTTGATGTGCTGAATGCAGTTAATAAGTTCAACTCCACATTGGGTATGCAGACCAAAGTAGGCTATATCCAGGAAATCATCTCTGTAATACGTTATAATGTGAAAAATGTGTCGGAGTGTACCACAGCAGAGGAGGGAAGAGTTAATGAGCTGAGAGATGCTCTTCCACCAGTCCTTCAAAGTCACAAGCGAGCAGTTGCTACTCTACTTGCTAAGGCTGATGATGTTGGGGTTCCGTAAAGAAATGGAAGGAGGAAACCCTCAGAGCTTCTTTGAGAAGTGGCTACTGGATACTTTGGCGAAGAGGTTTTTCTCCATTTGCAATGGAGAGGGTCCATATAGGACCAGGTTTTGTGGGCAGAGCCCTAGGTCTATCCTGATTAAAATACTTCTCTACAAAGGTTGGGATATTATTCTAAGTAAAGCTCAGGAGAAACAAAACATCATGATTAGTGGGCAAAGGGTCTCATTTGTTTCCACACATTTCAATAAAGGTCCAGTGTGAAAGATCCATGTTTTTGTACACAAAAAGAAGTATGAGGGCACTCAGTCTGCAATATTAGATAATTTATCCCGCTATATTGAGAGTAGTTGCCTTTGGTTCTATTTCCTTCTTAGAATCTGATAAAGATGCCCTCAGATGGTTAGACACTTTTGAACGCCAGACTCAACACGAGGCTGCAAGGGCCTGAGCCCATCCCTATCCTTCAAAGAAAATCTTGTTATTTTGCTTAAAGGCCGCTTTACACGCTGCGATATAGTTACCGATATCGCTAGCGCTCGTACCCACCCCCATCGGTTGTGCGACACGGGCAAATCGCTGCCCATGGCGCACAACATCGCTCAGACCCATCACACTACTTACCTGCCTAGCGACGTCGCTGTGACCGGCGAACCGCCTCCTTTCTAAGGGGGTGGTTCGTTCGGCGTCACAGCGACATCACTAAGCGGCCGCCCAATAGAAGCGGAGGGGCGGAGATGAGAGGGACGTAACATCTCGCCAACCTCCTTCCTTCTTCATTGCGGGCGGCCGCAGGTAAGGTGAGGTTCCTCGTTCCTGCGGTGTCACACACAGCGATGTGTGCTGCCGCAGGAACGACGAACTACATTGTACACGCAGCAGCAACGATAATTGGAAATAGGGGGACATGTCACCTATTAGCGATTTTGGACGTTTTTGCGAGTATTCAAAATCACGCATAGGTGTCACACGCAACGACATCACTAAAGCGGCCGGATGTGCATCACAAATTCCGTGACCCCAACGAGATCGCTTGAGCGATGTCGTAGCGTGCAAAGCGGCCTTTAGTCTTTAGCACTCTAAGCTTATTTGAATATACTTTCTTCTCATATGGTTTGTTAAATCGCTCGTGTTCCTTTGTGCCATATGTATGATTCAGTTTCTGTGGAAAATTGTTTTCCATTAGTGTGGTGGGCTCTATTCTGGAGTCACCACAATCAAAATATTTTGGTATCTGTTACTTTTGATTGCAAGAACATGCACTGAATGGGTATAAGTAGTTTTGAGCCACATGCAAGTGGATTCTGGAAGCAGCAGTTTTTTTCCTGGGGCAAATCATCTGGTGTGCAGAGGAATGGCCGCAGCTGCATAATTAATTGATGTCGCATTATTCTAGGTTCAACTTTTCACTGTTTTAATAGCTCCCTTATGGGACAATAACCTTTGATTGTCTGATCACCTGTGCTATATACAGCAATGTCACAGCTGTTTGTTTTTATTATATTTCTACAATTACGACACTCTGAGCGCCCAGGAGTGCATTTCTAACCTCTCCATATTGTCAAAGAAGGTAAGTGGAATTTGTGGTCTGTGCAAACGCTACTAAGTGTCTTATGTCTTTACTGTATAAATCTGTTCTTTCACATCTATGTGAATATATAATGACTCTGCAGCAGCTAATTGTTTTGTTGTCAGCACTTTTTTTTTACTTCAATTAAATTGTTTTGATAAAAAAAAAAAAAACAAAAAAACAACTTTCCCACAGCACAATAGTGGTCATTATGTTCAGGAGAGAATCCTAAAGAGAGGAAAATATTTAACAAAGGCTGCGATTCAACAAAGCAATTGTGCTAGAAATCTGAAATAGCTTTGAAAAGTCTCAATTTTTGGGTGACGCTCCAGACAAGATTTATGGCAAGGCACTTCCCCCAATTCCCCTCCGGAGAAGATTTATGGCGATGCACACTCTCCAACCCCCCCCCCCCCCCCCCCCCCCGACACACACACACACACACCTTATCCAGCACTCCGGAAATGATTTATGGGGAGGCACACTCCCCCTCCACCCTCCCACTCATCCAACAGTCCGGAAAAGATTTGTGGCGAGGAACACCCCCATTCCCTTATCAGATGGTCCGGAGAAGATTTATGATGAGGCCCATGATCAGTAATAGAAGGATTTTTGTGTACTCACCGTAAAATCTCTTTCTCTGAGTCTTCATTGGGGGACACAGGACCATGGGTTATGCTGCTGTCACTAGGAGGCTGACACTAAGTAGACAAAAAAAGTTAGCTCCTCCCTAGCAGTATACACCCCGAGCCGGAGGCGGACTCAGATCAGTTTGGTGCACAAGCAGTAGGAGGAGTACCAGAACAACCATACATAAGACAAGGTAATCACTAAAATAATGTAGCCGTGCGAACAAATGGTCTAGGAACATAGACCACTGAAAATGGCAGGCAAAATGCAATGAAACAACCAAAACCAAGCAGGGTGGGTGCTGTGTCCCTCAATGAAGACTCAGAGAAAGAGATTTTATGGTGAGTACACAAAAATCCTTCTCTTTTGTTTCATTGGGGGACACAGGACCATGGGACGTCCAAAAGCAGTCCCTGGGTGGGAATACGTAAGCACCGCAGATAGGAAGAAAACGGGCTCCCTCGGCGGGCTTGTACAATATCGGAATGCTCTTACCTTATTACAGGTGTGCAACTGCCGCCTGCAAAACCTTTCTCCCAAGACTGGCATCTGCCGATGCTTGGGTGTGAACATGGTAGAACCTAGTAAAGGTATGCAGGCTAGACCAGGTGGCGGCCTTGCAGACCTGATCGGCCGACGCCTGATGCCTAATCGCCCAAGAGGCACCCACTGCCCGGGTAGAGTGCGCCCTTACTCCCCACGGCGGAGACCTGTCCCTTATCCGATAGGCCTCAGATATGGCGGAACGGATCCATCTGGCAATCATGGCCCTGGACGCAGACGTACCCCTCTTGGGACCAGAAGGAAGGATGAATAGACCGTCTGACTTACGGAAAGGTGCGGTCCTGGAGACGTAAATTCTGAGGGTGCGCACCAGGTCCAAAGGTGTGCAAGGACTTCTCCAGGCTGTGAGAAGGACCAGGACAGAAGGACGGCAGGACAATCTCTTCGTTTAGATGGAATGGTGAGACCACTTTTGGCAGAAAGGAGGGATCTGGCCGGAGAACCGCTTTGTCCTGGTGAAAGACCAAAAAGGGGGAAAGACAAGAGAGAGCTGCCAGCTCTGACGTTCTTCGTATAGAAGTGATGGCAACGAGGAACACCACTTTCCAAGACAGGTGAGAAAGGGAAGAATCTCGTAAGGGTTCGAAGGGAGGACCTTGAAGTGAACCTAGGACTAGATTAAGGTCCCATGGTTCTAGAGGAGGATGATACGGCGGAGCAAGGTGGGCAACTCCCTGGATGAAGGTTTTTATCTGTGGGCGAGAAGCGAGTGGCTTCTGAAACAGGATTGACAGAGCCGACACTTGGCCCTTAGGTGTGGCAAGCGAGAGACCCGCATCTAGACTTGACTGCAAGAATGCCAGTAATGAAGGCAGGGAGAAAGGGAGAGGAGAAGAGATGCTGTGCTCCTCACACAACCGGAAAAATACTTTCCACATGCGGTAGTAGATCCTTGACGAAGATGGCTTCCTGGCCCTAATCATTGTTTGTATCACCCTTGAAGAAAAAACAGCCTGAGTTAGTACCCAGGATTCAATAGCCAGGCCGTCAAATTTAGGACCCCTGAGTTCTGGTGGAAGAGAGGTCACTGCCACAGAAGATCTGGACGGTCTGGAAGGCGCCACGGGGCGTCTGCGAGGAGTTGAGTGAGTTCTGCGAACCATGCTCGCCTGGGCCAGTCTGGAGCCACCAGAATGACTGGGATTCTTTCTGCCTTGATTTTCTTGAGGACCCTCGGGATCAGAGGAAGCAGAGGGAAGATGTACGGGAGTCTGAAGTGGCTCTACGACAGGGTGAGGGCGTCGACTCCTAGCGCCAGGCGGTCGCGGCACCGCGCGACGAATTGTGGAACCTGACAGTTGAACCGGGAGGCCATTAGGTCCACATCCAGAGTTCCCCATCTGCCGCAGATCTGGTTGAAGACTTCCCTGTTGAGGGACCATTCGCCTGAGGCGAGGCCTTCCCTGCTGAGGAAGTCCGCCGCCCAATTGTCCACGCTGGGGATGTGTACCGCCGAGATCAGGGAGTGACGAGACTCGGCCCAGTGCAGGATCTTCTTGACTTCTCGCATTGCGTTGACACTGCTTGTGCCTCCCTGGTGCTTGATGTACGCCACCGCCGTGGCATTGTCCGACTGGATCCTGACTGGACAACCCTGTACTAGGTGCTGAAACTGTTGCAAGGCTAGCCGGATGGCTTTGATCTCCAGAATGTTGATCGGGAGACAGATCTCTCGAGGTGTCCATCGGCCTTGCACTGTGTGATGCTGGAACACTGCCCCCCAATTTCAATTAATAATTTAGAGGATCAATTTGAAACCATTAAGCTACTCTCTAAAACATAACATTTATTATATTTATATTAAAATACTATAGCAATCAATACAAGATTGGAAAAATTTCCAGATATATCAAAAAACATCAACGTCGTGATTAGTGATAGTTCAGTGAAATCCTAATATAGGTCAGTGGGCAAGGGGTGTACACCACCAGTTGTATTTAATTAGGTATATAGTTATGATAAACTAAGGGGGTCTAAATACTCCCTGATATTAACCCTACCTGGCAACGGAGGTCAATAACACCTTAATTTTTTGGGTGCCCCCCGTTCCTCGGCGGCTATCCCTAATTGCCCCTGTCACTATACTAATAATAATCTTATTAACCCACCACCAGGAAATGTGCTGGAGTGCAGATTCAGTCATATGTCATAATAATTTCAATACACAGGATTATGTCCAAATTTCATGTAAATACTTGAAATTACAATTCTCAGTCTAGAAATTAGCCTGTGCGGCTGTACAACTGAGAACATACATAAATTAATGGGTCTAATCAGAATGATGGACCTATGGTCCCGGTACTTATCCTGCCAGGAATAGCAGCTGCGATCAAGCTAGTCCTGGCAGGATAAGTACCGGGACCATAGGTCCATCATTCTGATTAGACCCATTAATTTATGTATGTTCTCAGTTGTACAGCCGCACAGGCTAATTTCTAGACTGAGAATTGTAATTTCAAGTATTTACATGAAATTTGGACATAATCCTGTGTATTGAAATTATTATGACATATGACTGAATCTGCACTCCAGCACATTTCCTGGTGGTGGGTTAATAAGATTATTATTAGTATAGTGACAGGGGCAATTAGGGATAGCCGCCGAGGAACGGGGGGCACCCAAAAAATTAAGGTGTTATTGACCTCCGTTGCCAGGTAGGGTTAATATCAGGGAGTATTTAGACCCCCTTAGTTTATCATAACTATATACCTAATTAAATACAACTGGTGGTGTACACCCCTTGCCCACTGACCTATATTAGGATTTCACTGAACTATCACTAATCACGACGTTGATGTTTTTTGATATATCTGGAAATTTTTCCAATCTTGTATTGATTGCTATAGTATTTTAGTATAAATATAATAAATGTTATGTTTTAGAGAGTAGCTTAATGGTTTCAACACTGCCCCCCAGCCTTGGAGACTGGCGTCGGTGGTCACTAACCTCCAGTGGAGCGGGAGGAATGACGTTCCTATCGAGAGGTTGCGACAACTGGTCCACCAACAAAGTGAGTGGCGGGTCTCCGGTGAAAGATGAAACCTGCGGTCCAGAGAAAAGGGAGATCTGTCTCACTTTTTCAGCAAGGCCAGCTGGAGAGGCCGGAGATGGAACTGGGCAAAGGGTACCGCCTCCATCGCCGCTACTATCAGACAGAGGACTCTCATACCGAACCTGATGGAAACCGGCGCTGACGGCGGAGAGTGCGGAGGCCTCGTTGCAGGGAAGAGATCTTCTCCTGTGTGAGGAACACCCGCCCTTGGGTGGTATCGAATACCATACCTAAAAAGGTGATCCGTCGGGCCGGGGTCAGAGAAGACTTCTTCCGATTGATTAGCCACCCCCTCCGCGAAAGAGTGTCGATCGTGACTTGAACCCCAAGACGACAGTCCTCGAAAGAAGAACCTTTGACCAACATGTCGTCCAAGTATGGAATGACCATAACACCTCTGGAATGTAGGACGGACATGGCAGCCGCCATGACCTTTGTGAAGACTCTGGGGGCAGATGCGCGGCCGAAGGGAAGAGCCGTGAACTGGAAGTGGTCCTTTGCTATCGCAAAGCGGAGGAACTGTTTGTGGGATAGGGTTATCGGAACATGAAGATAGGCGTCTTGAATATCCAGCGATGCCAGGAATTCACCCACCTCCATGGACGTGATCACAGAGCGGAGGGACTCCATGCGAAATGGCCGAGGCCTCACTGACCTGTTAAGAAGCTTTAGGTCGAGGACGGGGCGGACAGAGCCGTCCTTCTTGGGGACCACAAAGAGGTTGGAATAAAACCCCTTGAAACGTTCGGAGGGACTGGTACCACGACTCCGGCTTGGAGGAAAGATTCTATGAAGAGAAAGAACGCGCGGGAGACTTGGGAGGGCGAGATTGGAAAAACGTCTCGGCTTTGAATCGAATTCTATTTTGTAGCCTGAGACGATGATCTCTCTGACCCAGGCATCCACGGTTAAGGGAAGCCACACGTGTTGGAAATGAGACAGACGCCCCCACACGAGACTGGCGCTGTTGCGCGCAGACCGCGAGTCACTTGGAGGAGCGACGTCGGTAACCGGAGGACTTTGTGGGCTGGCGGAGACGTGAACACCAGGCGGGATTAGTCTTGAATGACGGGGCCTTCCTGTCCCTCGGAAGGAGCGGGTTTTCCGAGGTTGAGGTGGGGAGTTGAAGCTGCGAAAGGACTGGAAACGAGCGGTGGGGCGCTGATTCTGGACGCGCTTAGGGCGAAATTGGGGGAGGGATGTACTCTTTCCTCCCGTCGCCTCGGAGATCAACTGGTCTAGCCTATCTCCGAAAAGACGTTCCCCCAAGAAGGGCAGGGACATCAGCGATTTCTTAGAGGCCGCATCCGCGTTCCAGGTCCGGAGCCAGAGGGCTCGACGGATGGCCACACTGTTGCTAGAGGCCTGGGCCGCGCAATTGGCAGACGCCAGGGCTGCGTTGAGAAGGTACTCACCTGCGAGTGAAATCTGCGAAGAGATGTGGACCAGATCCGGATTGGCAGAAAAGGCACAGAGTCCGCTGCGTAGAGTGTCCGCCCAGGACATCAGTGCCTTCGCAACCCAAACCGAGGCAAAGGCCAGGGAGAGGGATGTGCCCGCTGCCTCGAAAGCGGAACGTGCCAACCTGTCAATGGTACGGTCCGTGGAGTCCTTGGGAGACGTACCATTAGGGAGAGGAAGGACTGTGTGAGAAGTCAGGCGGGAGACTGGGGGAGGGGGGGGGGTCGACCACAAGGGAGCCCGCCCATTCCTTTCAGAGCCCTTCAGGAAAGGGATAATGTAAATCAATGGACTTACCGCTGGTAAACGCCCTGTCCGGCTGTTGCCTGTGGTTGCGCAGTTACTCAGCGAACTCTGGATGTCCACTGAATGCGCTATGGATCCGCTTAAAGGAGACCTGTGTGCTCTGAGAGGAGACAGGGTCCGCCTGTACCTTTAGCACTGGTAAAAGCGGTGATCAAGAAATTGAGGATTTATTTTCTGATATACAATTTCATCTACTCAAGCGCACACGCTTATGGTGGAGTGAAGCATTATTAGAGAGATATATTGCAAAGCAAATCATACCACGGGGTCTCCGGGTCCGAGTGACTCCTACTTTTATTATTGAAGATGATGAATTTATAAAAAAATGGGAAGAGGCATGTCATTTATGTTCAACGACCTTGATGCATCTTCTAATCAAATTCAATACCGATCAGATATCTAAACTGGACAGGGAGCTGGAGGGTGAACAAACTACATTGAGGAGCAAATGTACGGAGGAGAAATTTAAAAATTTTGAAAAAGAATTGGATACTAAATTGGATTCAACAGTTAAGAAAATTCAAGATAATCAGTTGAAAAAACTCAATCGGGATCAACGAGACTTTGCCACCAATATGGTTTATTTTTGGCGAAGACCCTCTCCTACTCATATTAATGCAGTGAGATCATCTTCACTCTCATCTGTCAACTCTATGAGTGACCAATCTGATACATCATCTGTGTCACAGACACGCTCTGGAGCTTTTTTTGGAGGTGGTACACGTGGACGTGGAACTGGATATTCCCGATACTATCATGAACCCCCTCGCCCCTCGAAACAATATAAGGGCTCTAATAAGGTGATTAATCTAAGTTCACATATATTGACCTCAGCAGATGAATCCTTATTAGAGAAGGGATTGTCCTTCTCCCCTGTGGCTAAATTTGACCCATTCTTGGCCACTAAAGATCTTCATTTCTTTGCCCGCTCCTTGATCTTCAAGAAGTACTTTTATGATGATACTTTGTATTCTATGTTTCCCTCAGCACAGGAACAGGAGGCAATAAAGATCTTGGAGGAGTTATCTGCTGAGAGTACAATTGGTGTAGAAGGTAAGATCCCTTCCTCCATTAAACCACGCTCCAAAAAATTCCCATCTTTTTCATCTTGTCCTAATATAGAGTTGTTTGTCCAGATTGTATCAGAAAAATTCAAGGAAATCGCCACACATATTATCTCTAGGGAGGATAATCTGTCCCGGGAGGAGCGATCTCGCCTATACGAATTGAAACATCTTTCTAATGTAGTGCTGGGGCCGGCCGATAAGGGTGGCAACATCGTCGTCTGGCCATCGGATATGTACGAGAAGGAGGCATTTCGTCAGTTATCCAATGCCGCCTGCTATAAAAAACTCGCGTACAATCCTTTATCCAGCTTTTCTGCCCTAGTTAAGAATATGTTGAAAAGGGCATTGGACGACGGTGTTGTCACCTCTGATCTGGCTTCAGCATTACAGGTGAATAAACCATCAGTGGCGACAATGTATCTATTACCAAAAGATACACAAAAATCGATCTGTTCCTCCCGGCAGACCAATCATTTCTGGTTGTGGCGGTTTCCTTGAAAATGTCAATAAATGGATTGACTCCATCCTCCAGCCCATTGTCCAGACCCTCCCCTCCTTCTTGAAGGATACAGGGGACTTATTGAAACAAGTTGATGGAATGCATCTGGGTGATGATTCATTATTGGTTTGTGCGGATGTTGAGTCATTGTACACTAACATACGACATTCCGATGGATTGGCGGCTGTTCGATACTTTATTAATATGTCTAATCTTACATCAGAGATTGTCAATCTTGTCATGGCCCTTCTTGAATTTTCTTTAACTCATAATTTTTTTCTTTTTAAGGGGTCCTTCTATCAGCAGCTCCAGAGTACAGCGATGGGCGCGGCCTTCGCGCCCTCATATGCCAACCTGTTCCTGGGGCTGTGGGAGAGGGACCTCCTCCTGTCAGATCAACTGTCGTCAGTGGACCGTGTCCCCTTTTGGGCACGGTACATTGATGACCTTTTTTTGATCTGGCAGGGGACTTCTATTTTGTTACAAAAGTTTTTTTCTGGTATTAATATTAATGAGCGTAATATTCATTTAACCTATTCATTTTCCCATGACAAGATTGACTTTCTCGATGTGGTCCTGAAGCGTGATGCTTCAGGATTTATACAAACGGACTTATTCCGTAAATCAACAGCCGCCAATTCGTTTTTACACGCCTCATCATCCCACCCTTCTTATATACTTAAAGCGATTCCTGTGGGACAGTTTCTGAGGATTCGTAGGGTCTGCTCTACGGATAGCGATTTTGAGAATCAAGCCATGAAGTTAAAGCTGATGTTCAAAGAACGAGGATATAGCAATAGATCGATTAAACATGCCTACCATCGTGCTAAATATAGTACACGCGATCAATTGCTGTATCCCAAAAACAAACCTCATGGTGATGTGGTAACTAGATTTGTTACTCAATATCATGCTCAATTCCCTGCCATGAGGGATTGTCTATCTGAATCGTGGCCTATCCTTAGGGCAGACCCTACACTCCGTAAGATTCTCCCTGACAGACCCCGCTTCGGAATTCGGAGATCCAAAAATTTGCACGACCACCTTGTTCGCTCCCAATATAGGCCACCTACTGATCAGACTATGTTTGGTCAATTGATACCACCAATTCGGGGCGGATGCGCCCCCTGCGGAAGATGTGTAGCATGCCCCAACATATTGCGCTCTGACTCCTTTTGTGATTTCTCTAACTCTAGAACTTTCTCTATTAAGCAGCGTATAACATGTACCAGCTGCGCTGTTATATACTTTGCTACTTTCCCTTGTGGCAAAATTTATGTTGGAATGACTACCCGACAACTTAAAGTTCGAGTCAGGGAACATGTGTTGGGGATCCTGGCCGCTTCGGCGGTTCTAGACGCATCTACCCTTAAAACGCTGCCGAGACATTTCAAGTTGTGCCACAACTCTGATGCTAGGGGACTGAAAGTTAAGGGCATCGACATGCTTAATGTTGATGCCAGAGGTGGTACAATTAGTGTGCGCTTGGCCCTACTTGAGGCCAGATGGATATGGACGTTGGACACGACATATCCATCTGGCCTCAATGAAAATAATAGTTTTTCCTCTTTTCTGTGATGCTTTTAGTTAGGGAGTAATGGAATTGTTTTAACTTTTTATGTTTTTTTCTTCTTAGATTTTTTCACAATGTCCTTCTTTCTGCGTGTGGTTTATTTGCGATATGTGGAAGTTACCATCTGGATCCATGATTATGATTCCTTTCAACTTTGGATTTCCAACTCTATATGGATCGTCTTAGTATCTAATTAAGATCTATATTTATGCTTTGTGTATTTGCTCTGTATTGAGTATTATTAAAAATACTATTGGTGCTTTTATATTGATCTATATGCTATTTTAGATATAATCATGTACCATGATGTTATGTCCTATGGATATGTACATTTGTTATTGTTCTAAAAAATCCAATAACTCCACATACCACTTTCTTGTATATCACATTCTGATTATATATCTCTTTATATACCTTATTCCATAATTGATGCTTATCCGATTGTCACATAGCAGGATGATGGCGCCGAATCTGTGGCGGCTGTTGTACGCTCGCGCTTTCGTGCTTGGGGGCCGCTGACCGGCTTGTCGCGTCATTCTGGGTCACCTGACTGGGAGTTCCTCGGTCATATGGCTCTGACGCGGCCGCCGCTTTGCGTCCCGCCGTGTCTTGTCAGCGCGAGCGTCATCACGCAGCCCGCTTCCGATTGGCTGCCATAGGGTTTATAAACCCGATACTACCTGACTACATCACCGTCGGGCCGCCTCCTGCTGTTTGTTTGCACGTGTTCATAAATCTAGCTATCAGGTATGGTGATTACTACACTGCGAGTGATCATGTAACAATAGTATTTATGGGACTTAGTAATCTAGTCTCCCCCTGCCGTATTAGGGTTGCTTCCTGCTGGTTGTTTGCACGTGTTTATTCAGCTAGCCATCAGCTATGGTGATTACCACATTGCTGTGTGATCATGTAGTAATAGTGTTTATGGGACTTGGTGATCTAGTTTCCCCCTGCCGTATTTGGGCTGCTGTTTTGCTGTTTGTTTACACGTGTTTATTCAACCAGCTATCTGGTATGGTGATTACTACATTGCGTGTGATCATATAACAATAGTATTTATGGGACTTGGTAATCTAACCTCCTCCTACCGTATTACCATGTATGTCTAGTTGTTTGGTATGGAGATCACCATACTATTGTGAAGTCCCTCAATACATTGTGGTGATCCTATTTAGCTGGCTATTTAACCATGGTATGTAAATTGTTTGTAGCTGGGGACTACCCATTATACAATTTAGCTGCAGTGGTATATGCATTTCCTGTTAGTTACCATTGATCAGTCTCTGGGTGACTGTCCATTTATAATTGATGTATCTCTCTATTTAAAGTTTGATGATTGCTAATTATTATATATGGGGACTGACTAGAGTGTTTGCTATTACACCAAGAGGGGTAGTTGTTTATGATGTTATATTAACTTATTTGATTATATTAATTGATATATATACCCCATATTGGTGGCTGCGGGATTCTCCTGTGTACCTGTATGACTTCAGGCCATCATTTGGACATTGAATGAGAGATGTATATGATGTTTCTGAGATTATTATACAACTGTGGTGGGTATTCTCATAGACTAAGGATGTATTTATGTCCCTGGCCTTTTTCTATATGTTAGCTACGTACCTTCATTTTTACTACTAGTCACGTGCAATATCCAGCAGGATATGATTATTATTCACCGCTAATTTTGCTATATTATGTGTATCCACTCACTGCTCTATTGAAATTTATTTCATACGTCTAAAATATTATTATAATAAATACTTTTTTGATGGTAATTGGACGTTGTTCGCCTTTTCTTGTTCTCTTCACTTCTTGCTTCAGCGAATGTCCAAGTAGAGATTATATATATCCATGAGTATCTTAAAGTATAAATATGAATGTTTCACACATCTCATTGCTGTACCTTTAGGGTCTGGTTTACTGCTTCTACCAGGCTATTCACCATGCGCCGAACATCAGCCGCCTGCTCTGAATTCAGCAGAGGTGCCGCATCTGAATCGTCATCGGAACAGTCGGAGGACTCCCGGGAGGAGTGGTAGTCTGGACCTGGAGAGGAGTGTGAAACCTGGGAGGACGCTGAAGAGGAGACCTGGCGGGTCCGCTTCTGAGCAGTAGATGAGATCCCTGGGACGGGGCTCACCTCCTCCTGAGGAGATTGTGTCAGGTCTGCAGGAGTATGGGCGAGCGACGGCAGAAGGCGCAGCGATTGCGCAATGGTCCGAGAGGCCTCAGAGAGAGAATCTACGGACTCGGACAGGGACGCCAGCCAGTCGGGAGGGGGCAGGACGCAGGGCCCTGCAGTATCTGACGCTGCGTCGGAGTCCTGCGGAAGCTGTGAGTCTGCAGAACAGCCGGAGCATAGCGGGGCGTCCTTGCCTAGGGGGAATTTGGTTTTGCAGGAGGAGCATGCAAAAAACAAGGCAAATGGGGCCTGCTTGGATCGGGCGGACCTAGAATTAGGCATGGTGCAATGGTACTCTCACTGGGGCTGCTAGGAAGGAGACAGGAGAGGACTAAATAGTCATTAAAGTAAGTGAAAGCTACCTAGTGAGGGCTACTCCGTAGGAGCAGAGCTTACCCGGGTCCTGTGTGCTGCCCACCAGTCCAGAGAGGGATCCAGGTGCGACCGGGGCCAGGGAGAAACCGCTAGCTTGCTGCAGCCTCAGGATACCAGGAGCAGGCTAAGATGGTGAGGGGACACGTTAGAGCGCGAAAAACGGGGCATCCACTGCCCACTCAGTAAAGCCAGGAGGCAGAGCTGTGGGAGGAGTCGGGGCGGGACGGTCGGCGGCCAATAGCGCTGCAGCGGGGGGCGTGGCTGAGATGCAGGGGCGACTAGGCCGAGACCGGGGCCTAAATTTGCAGCAGCCGAGGAGGGAGAAGGTAGGAGGTTGGTCGGTCCTACCTGTTCTCGGCGGCGCTGCTTCAGCGATGGATGACGTGCAGGTAGGGCGCTCTACACATGCCTGTGTGCAGCGCACAACTCATGGTAAGGCTGCGGGCTACAGGGAAGCAGAGTGGAGACGCAGGGAGGTGGACGCTAGGAGGGGGAAAAGGAGCCCCCCCTGCAGGAGAAGGCAGCGATGTGGGCCCCATCAGACTCCAGCCGCGCTGCGGAGGTCCATTCCCTGCTGCATGTCCCTGTGCACCCTTTGGGGCAATACCGCAGGGTGGATGAGGGGTGCCCATGAAGGTTCTGCCCCACGTGCAAACCCGGGAGTGGTACCACGGGAATGGACGGGGGAGAGGGCTTGACCTCTCAAGCCTCTGCAACCCTGGGGAGTGGTACCCCACAGGGCTGAAGAGGATGAGGGTTGAAAAGAAGATACCTGCAGAATCGAGAAAATACAGGCATGAGAGCGATGAGCGGCACCGAGAAAAAAGGGAAAATACGCAAAAAAAAAAATCAAATGGCTGAGGGGGCCGAGACGGCCCACATCAGCCTCCTACGACACTAAGCAAAAACTGATCTGAGTCCGCCTCTGGCTCGGGGTGTATACTGCTAGGGAGGAGCTAACTTTTTTTGTCTACTTAGTGTCAGCCTCCTAGTGACAGCAGCATAACCCATGGTCCTGTGTCCCCCAATGAAACGAAAGAAAGCATTTTGGACACGTTTACCCTGCATCCGAAAAGCTGCGTTGTACAGTACAAGCACAGTGGATGGGATTTCTAGAAAGTCCATGTCCACTCTGCTTTTTTTTCCGCAGCATAAACTGACAATGCAGCACAGCTTTCCGAGCCAAAGCATGGCAATTTTTGGTGTGGAGACTAGTGTTCTCAGCGGGAGAACAGAGAATCCGCTGCAACCAAAACCCTAATCGTGGGTACGGATCCTGCGTTATTCTGAGATCACTCGAGTCTCCTCAAGAGAAGACATACTGTGTCCAGAACACCCGGATCATGGATCACATAATGTCTACTGACCACAAGGAGAAAGCACTGACAGTGGGGGAATAGCCCCAGTCCAAAAAGGTTTCTTTTTTTCCCCCTCTTTTTATAAAGGGGCACTTAGTGAAAATGGCACTGTCCAGTAATAGAGGACTCCTTTAAAAGAGCTCAAAAAAGTTGTCCCTAAGGAGCATTTTTTTTCTCTCACACTTACCACTATTTTGTGTTATTTTGAGTCACAAACAAAATGCACAATACAACAACAGCTATAAATGGTGTAGAAATGTGTCAAAGGATTCAATAGGAGAATATTTTTGGGAAAGAAAAAATAAAGTACTAACCGATTTACAAACCTGGTTATTGGATTTGTTTCCGCCTCACATTACTATTTCATTGCAAACTTTTTACATTCTTTTTAGTCTTAATAGATGGTATGTTCAGGTCTATGTAATACATTGCAGACCTTGCATGAAAACTGACAGGGGGTTTAGTAACATGAGCAAATTGGGGTCCACAATTCCTGGCCTGAGCACACATCTTATGACCTGAATGGCCAGCATTATAGGCATATCTGATATGGTTAGTCCTGGTCACAAGATCACAGGGTCAATATGAAGAAGGAAGAAGGGAATTTTGTTACTTACTGTAAATTCCTTTTCTTCTAGCTCCTATTGGGAGACCCAGACGATTGGGTGTATAGCTACTGCCTCCGGAGGCCACACAAAGCATTACACTAAAAAGTGTAAGGCCCCTCCCCTTCTGGCTATACACCCCCAGTGGGATCACTGGCTCACCAGTTTTAGTGCAAAAGCAAGAAGGAGGAAAGCCAATAACTGGTTTAAACAAATTCACTCCGAAGTAACATCGGAGAACTGAAAACCATGCAACATGAACAACATGTGTACCCGAAAACAACCAAAAATCCCGAAGGACAACAGGGCGGGTGCTGGGTCTCCCAATAGGAGCTAGAAGAAAAGGAATTTACGGTAAGTAACAAAATTCCCTTCTTCTTCGGCGCTCCATTGGGAGACCCAGACGATTGGGACGTCCAAAAGCTGTCCCTGGGTGGGTAAAGAAATACCTCATGTTAGAGCTGCAAGACAGCCTTCCCCTACGGGGAGGCAACTGCCGCCTGCAGGACTCTTCTACCTAGGCTGGCGTCCGCCTAAGCATAGGTATGCACCTGATAATGTTTGGTGAAAGTGTGCAGACTCGACCAGGTAGCTGCCTGGCACACCTGTTGAGCCGTAGCCTGGTGCCGTAATGCCCAGGACGCACCCACGGCTCTGGTAGAATGGGCCTTCAGCCCTGATGAAACCGGAAGCCCAGTAGAACGGTAGGCTTCAAGGATTGGTTCCTTGATCCATTGAGCCAAGGTGGATGTTGCAGCCTGCGATCCCTTGCGCTGACCAGTGACAAGGACAAAGAGTGCATCCGAGCGGCGCAGGAGCGCCGTGCGGGAATGTAGATTCTGGGTGCTCTACACCAGATCCAACAATGCAAAGCCATTACATATCGATGAAATGGATAAATGGACGGTAAGGAGATATCCTGATTGTGATAAAAAGGGGATACCACCTTAGGGAGAAACTCTGGGATCGGACGCAGCACTACCTTATCTTGGTGAACACCAGGAATGGAGCTGTGGATGACCGCGCTGCTAATTCTGACACTCTCCGAAGAGACGTGACCGCTACCAGAAAGGCCACTTTCTGTGAAAGTCGAGAAAGTGAAAACAACCCTCAGAGGCTCGAAGGGCGGCTCCTAGAGAGCAATTAATACCCTGTGCAGATCCCATGGGTCTGACGGCCTCTTGTACGGAGGGACAATGTGATAATCCCCCTGCAGGAACGTGCGTACCTGAGGAAGTCGTACTAGGCGCTTCTGAAAGAATACCGACAGCGCTGCGACTTGTCCTTTAAGGGAGCCGAGCGACAAACCTTTTCCCAATCCAGATGCAGGAAGGGGGGAAAAAGGCGACAATGCAAATGGCCAGGGAGACACTCCCTAAGCAGAGCACCAAGATAAGAATAACTTCCACGTCTTGTGGGAGATTTTGGCAGACGTCGGCTTCCTAGCCCGTCTCATGGTGGCAATGACGTCTTGAGATAATCCTGAAGACGCTAGGATCTCGGACTCGATGGCCACACAGTCAGGTTCAGGGCTGTAGAATTCAGTGGAAAGAACGGCCCTTGGGACAGTAAGTCTGGCCGGTCTGAGAGTGCCCACGGTTGGCCGACCGTGAGATGCCACAGATCCGGGACCACGACCTCCTCGGTCAGTCTGGGACGACGGGGATGGCGCGGCGGCAAGCGGAGCTGAGCTTGCGTAGCACTCTGGGCAACAGTGCCAGAGTAGGAAAAACATAGGGTAGCTGGAACTGCGACCAATCCTGAACTAGGGCGCCTGCCGCCAGAGCTCTTTGCTCGTGAGACCGCGCCATGAAAATCGGGACCTTGTTGTTGTGCCGAGACGCCATTAGGTCGACGTCCGGCATCCTCCAGCGGCTACAGATTTCCTGATACCATACTGGGTGCAGAGGCCATTCCCCTGCGTCCATGCCCAGGCGACTGAGGAAGTCTGCTTCCCAATTTTCTACGCCCGGGATGTGAACTGCGGATATGGTGGATGCTCTGTCCCCCACCCCCATCAGAATCCGCCGGATTGCCTGGTAGGCTTGGCGATGCGTGTTCCGCCTTGGTGGGCGATGTCTGCCACCGCTGTGGAATTGTCCGACTGAATTCGGATCTGTTTTCCTTCCAGCCACTGCTGGAAGGCTTGCAGGGCAAGATGCACTGCCCAGATTTCCAGAACATTGATCTGAAGGATGGACTCCTCTGGAGAGAGTCCTTGACCGTCTGAGAAGGGAAACGTTCCTTTCTAGGGACGTCGACTCCCCAACCCATTGGCAAAGCATGTCCCATTGAAGTGGACGCAGTGAAACTGCGCGAAAGTGACTGCCTCTGCATGAGGCGTCTTAAGGGGTGTGACTGGCCTTGAAGGAGAGACTGCACCCCCGTCTGTAGTGAACGCTGCCTGTCAAGCGGAAGCTTCACTATCGCTGAGGGGGTGTGAAACTCCATGCCCAGATATGTCAGCGATTGGGTCGGTGCCCGATGTAACCTTGAAAAGTTGATGATCCACCCGAAACTCTGGAGAGTCTCCAGCGCCACGTTCAGGCTGTGTCGGCATGCCTCTTGAGAGGGTGCCTTGACAAGTGGATCGTCCAGTAAGGATCACAGAGTGACCCTGAGAGTGCAGGACTGCTCCCACTGCTGCCCTGAACTTGGTGAAAACCCGTAGGGCTGTCGCCAGACCGAAGGGCAGGGCTACGCCCTGAAGATGCTCGTCTTCAATAACGAAACGTAGCAAACGCTGGTGCTCTGGAGCAATCGGCACGAGGAGATAAGCATCCTGATGTCTATTGATGCTAGGAAAATCTCCTTGAGACATTGAGGCAATGACGGAGCGGAGGGTTACATCCGGAACCGCCCGGCCTTCACGTGCTTGGTGAGCAGTTTTAGGCCCAGAACGGAACGGAAAAAGCCACCCTTTTTTGGCACCCCAATAAGATTGGAGGAAAAAACCGTGTCTTGTTCCTGAAGAGGAACAGGGATTACCACTCCTTCTGCCTGCAGAAGAGCCTCGGCTCGGTGGGGGGGGGGGGGTGAAGTTCTGAAGAATCGAGCCGGAGGACGAGAACAGAGTTCTATCCTGTACACGTGAGACACAATGTCTCTCACCCACCGGTCTGTGACCTGTGGCAGCTAAATGTACCCAGAAGCGGGAGATTCTGCCACCAACCGCGGATGCGGGGAGAGAGAGCTGAAATACATGAGGAGATCGCCTTGGTAGCGGTTCCTCCTGCTGCCTTCCTTGGGCGTGAATGAGCCCGGCCGGAATCTGAGCCCCTCTGAGCCTTTTGAGCCCTGTTAGACGAGTACAATTGGGACTTGCCCGAGCCTGGGAAGGACCAACCTCGACTGTCCCCCCAGGACAGCATTACAAGGGTAAGTCGCAATGCAGACATTGCGAGGTTAAGGACACCACCTGCGGCACAGATGTACATGTGCTCAAGACCAGCTGCGCAAGACCAGCTGAAAAAGGTTAGGGTGCCCATACGGCTGCGAATGCCGGAGCAACCGACACGCTGATCGCTTCACAGACAGATTTCAACCGGAGGTCTATCTGTCTGTCAATGGCATCTTTAAGTGAATTCCCATCTCCACTGCAACTATGGATCTAGCCGCAAGCCTGGAGATTGGGGGATCCACCCTTGGACCCTGGGTCCAGGGCTGCACCACATCAGGGTAAAGGGATAACGTGCATCCTTAATACGTTTGGAGAAAAACGTTTATCTGGTAAGCGTGGTGTTTCTGAACTGCGGCTCTGAAGTCAGCGTGGTCAGAAAAAGTACTCAATCTACGCATGAGTACTGAAAAAGGATTTCTCCTGCTGTGAAGCTGACTCCTCCACTGGGGGAGCTGAGGGAGCAATATGCAACATTCCATTGATGGACGCTATAAGATCATTCACTATGGCGTCACCATCCGGTGTATCCGGATTGAGAGCGGTGTCAGGACCAAAGCCCTGATCAGCTACGTCTGCCTCATCATACAGAGAGTCGTCCTGCTGGGACCTTGACCAGTGATGAAGCCGAGTGTCGTACCCAGCGAGCTAGCTTAGGCTGTCTGGGGCTGCCGTCCGTGTCAGAGCCTTCACCCTGGAATGCCTGGGACCCCCCCGGAGTACTGAGTACGTTCCAAATGAGGGTGGCCAGGGAGCATTAATCAAGATTGCCCATGGCCTGTCTGGAGTGCAAAGTCTCCATCCCATGACAATCTCCGTCCCTGTCCCTGGACAGGGTTCACAGGTGGTTTCTTTGGCCACTGCTAGTAGAGACCCCGGCTGACCAAGTGCTACAGGGGAGCATTGCCCACAATGGGGGTCAGTGAAAAACCTGCCGGTGGAACAGTATCTGCAGGAAAAGCAGCATAGAAAGCCTGTGTTGCTTTTTTGCTGCTGTATTCTAGTCATCTATGCAATGTACAACATACAAGCATAAACACTTCAGCACATGCAATACAAGCAGCATAGAAAGCCTGTGCCTTGGCACCCTTGCTTTTTTTGCTGCTGTTGTCCAGCCATCTAGGAGAATATAGCCCAGAGTAGCGACCGTACAGTGCAATGTATAGCATACAAGCATATATACAAATGAACACTTCAGCACATGCAGTACAAGCAGCCTATAAAGCCTGTGCCTTGGCACCCTTGCTTTTTGCTGCTGTTGTCCAGACCTCTAGGAGAATATAGCCCAGAGTAGCGACCGTACAGTGCAATGTATAGCATACAAGCATAAGTACAAATGAACACTTCAGCCATGCAATACAAGCAGCCTAGAAAACCTGTGCCTTAGCACCCTTGCGTTTTTGCTGCTGTTATCTCGCCATCTAGAAGGGTATATAGCCAAAGATAGCGACCTACAGTGCAGTGTATAGCATACAGGCATAAAATACAAATGGACACTTCGGTATTTAGTGGGGTCAGCACTTCAGGTGCTGCTTACCGCCCGCCTATAACGCGGGTGTGTGGTCGCCAGAGCCCTGTGTTGGTTGCCCAGAGCATGTCTCCGTTCCCCAGCTCGGACGGCGTGCAGTAATGGCTGCCGGCGTCCTTCTCCAGCTCGTGTGACGAGGGGCGGGCCGTGGGCGTGCCCCAGACAAGAGCGGGAAACTGGCGTCCCACTGTGTCCAGTGAAGGGGGCTGGAGAATGCAAAGCAGACTCCAGCTCTCGGCGCTGACTGTCTGTACAGCGTCCCGCCTCTCCCCTGACTGGCAGGGCTGGAGGCGGGAACGAAACGAAAACTAGGCCGTAAAGCCGGGGACTCGAGTAATAAGCGCGGCCGGCCATGTGCACGGCCAGCGCGGAAGTCCCCGGCGCACCACAAGTCCCAGCCGCGCCACAGTGTAAAAAACACCCAGCAACGGCCGGCGCGGCAGTTCCCAATACATAAAGTCACTCAGCAAAGCTGTAGTGACTGTAACCCTTTACTGTCCCCGGCGCACTAGCACACCCAGCAAGTCTGGAGTGTGCTGTGCCTGTGTGTACGGGGACACAGTACCTGAATGGTGCAGGGCCATGTCCCTGAACGGTACCCAGCTCCGTATCCAGCAGGTTCAATGGGTCTGTGGATGGAGCCCGGCCTCAGGGCTTTGGGGCCGGTAAGATCCCACTTCCTCAGAGCCCCTCAGGGGGATGTGGAAGGAAAACAGCATGTGGGCTCCAGCCGCCGTACCAGCAATAGGTACCTCAACCTTACAAACCACAAGCGGGGTGAGAAGGGAGCATGCTGGGGGCCCTATATGGGCCCTCTTTTCTTCCATCCGATATAGTCAGCAGCTACTGCTGACTAAACAGTGGAGCTATGCGTGGATGTCTGACCTCCTTCGCACAAAGCAGAAAACTGGTGAGCCAGTGATCCCACTGGGGGTGTATAGCCAGAAGGGGAGGGGCCTTACACTTTTTAGTGTAATGCTTTGTGTGGCCTCCGGAGGCAGTAGCTATACACCCAATCGTCTGGGTCTCCCAATGGAGCGCCGAAGAAATAGGGCGATAATGTGGTTATATGATTACATAATCCTGAGTATAGCTTACAAAAGGTTGGGAGCAAAGACAAAATGACAGTAGGTGGGTATTGTGGAGAGAAAAGGTCATATGCCGCCCCTCCCCCCCCCCCAACTATTAATCTGCAGGTTAATATAACAATACTGTCCATTCGCCCGTTATCACACTTTCAGTGAGACAGCTGGACAGCTTTGTAATGTTATATCTGCAGGTGAATAGCATTTGAGGACATGACAGGCTCCCTTTATTCATTTTTACATTTACCTGAAATATACCAAGAGAGTAAATAAGATGAACAGACTTCTTGTTAAGATAACTATCATTTCAATACACTTCTAGGGAAGCCATCATCAAAAAATGACCTATTGTTAGTAATTTTGCAGTTTTCACCATGGCCACTAAGGTTTCCCTTCCCTCAGACTCATACTTCATGGAAGAGTTTGCAGCAGGCTCTTTATCTGCAGAGGCAGGGTCATATTGGAAGGAAACAACTATAAACAGATGAGCTGATAAACCTTGCACACACTCAGATGCTAAAATTGAAAAAATAGGCTCAAAGTCTGTTCATTGTGGCTAATGTAAATGTAATAAAAAAAAATGCCCCAGCAGCTGTAGTAAAAAATTGGAAGGTTTTTTTTTTTTTTAAAGATTATAACCTGGAGGAAGAGCGGAACTTAAGCAAACCTGATCAAGTCACTGACACGTTCCTTGAAGGGTTGCACATTAACTGAGGACCAGGGCTGTGGAGTTGGAGTCTGAGTCGGAGCTCATTTTGGTGGAGTCTGAGTCGGTATAAAATGCACCAACTCAGACTCCTAAAATATATAATAAATTGGGGACAGTAGTGCAATGCAGAATGTCCTGAATATTTTACTAAATAACAACATTTAGTATAATGCTTATATTTAAGTGAAAAATGTATTGTAGTACAATGTGAACATTAGACATTTAATAATTTTTATGATACAATAATCAAGATATTTAGAACATAAAATATATTTATTGGATACAACTTTAGAACACAAAAAACTAGTAGATTGTAAATATGTAATACAATACATATATATATATATATATATATATATATATATATATATATATATATTATATACACACACACACACACACACACACACGCACGATATATATGTAATCTACTGTATATTACATAGTGTATTACATATTTACAATTTATTACAGTTTTTTGTGCTCTAAAGTTGTATTCCAATAAATATATTTTATGTTCTATCCAAATATCTTGATTATTGTATCAGAAAAATTATTAAATGTCTGATGTTCACATACACATGTTCATGTATTACAATACATTTTTCACCTAACTATAAGCAATATATGTAGGAGTCGGAGTTGGAGTTGGTGCAAGAGAAATTGAGGAGTCGGAGTCGAAGGTTTGGTTTACCGACTCCACAGCCCTGCTGAGGACAGTTATCTTTTCTCTACACTCTGCAATAGACTTTCAACTAACATCCACACTAATCTGAACCTCCCACTGCTGATTCCAAGACTTCTCCCGAGCTGCACCAAGTTTCTGGAATGTTCTAACCCAAGAAATTAGGACTAACCCTAACTTACAGAGTATTAGGTGCTCTCTAAAAACATAATTCCCATCAAATTCTCCACCGCAGCCAAAACCACTACAGATTGGCTGGTGATTGGCTCATGTAGCCTTTTGTCTATCCCCTTTTGCTCAAGATGGTTGGACCATTGTAGTAAATAAGTACCTATACTTCTGTGTCATGTCCACCTCACCTCTTACAAGCAGGGTCGTTATTATTTTTACTTTAAAGGAGTTGCCCGACAAACTCCAACATTTGTTTTAAGCTAATCTGTGCTGTATTGTCATATAAAACACGCCTACATTATTTTTTTTGGTTTTCTAACTTTCGTTCCTCTTGAATTTTCACTTTATTCTCTGCACCCACTTTATTTACCTGCAGCTCAACCAAACATGACATGTTTGACTGCCGAACTTCAGTCACAGCTGGCACCTCCCAGCCTCAGTGTCCAGCCCCGCCTTCTACACACACACATTCCCTGTCAGTATTCTGCCCCAGCACCTGATGGATAAATGAATACTATGTAATGAGAATTATATATAGTCCCTAATGTGAGTCTATCGGAGGTATATACACACACACTCACACACCGAGTTATAATATATTATATATAATCCCCCTCTTCTCTGCCCCCTGCACCCCCCCGTATCTCACCCGTGCATCCGCTCTGTCTTTCACACGTACCCTCTCTTCTCTGCACCTCCCGCTGTCTCTCACCCGTGCCCTCTCTTCTCTGCCACCCCGCTCTCACCCATGCCCTTTATTCTGTCCCCCCCGCTCTGTCACCGATGCATTCTTCTCTGCCCCCCTGCTCTGTCTCTCACCCGTGCATTCTTCTCTGCCCCCCGCTCTCTCTTACACATGCCCTCTCTTCTCTGCCCCCCCGCTCTCTCACACATGCCCTCTCTTCTCTGCCCCCCCGCTCTCTCACACATGCCCTCTCTTCTATGCCCCCCCGCCCTGTCTCTCACCCCTGCCATCTCTTCTGTCCCCCCCCCCCCGCTCTCTCTCACCCATGCTGTCTCTTCTCCTCCATGCTGTGATGCAGAGCTCAGTGTAGTTGATCTGGTGTCAGGTGACATCCCTGTTCTCTGCTCCTGACTGTATTTAGAAGCCAGGAGCACGGGAGGCTGCATTCATCACAGCGTGAGGAGAGAGAACGCACGGAGGGGAGGAGGTGGGGGGGGGGGGCGGTCACAGTAACCCGGGCACCAAACATCATAATGAGCTGAGGACACCATCGGGCAAACAGCGCTGACAGTGTCCTAGACAGAGGGTAGCCCTGTTTGTCCAGGACCCCGGCACATACAGGGCACAGGGAACGGGGGAGAGTACAGAGTGTGGGGAGGGGGCAAGGAAGGATGAGAGGGGCAGGGGTTCATCACACTGTACCTGCCCAGCAGGGTGGCTACATGACATCGGCTATGATGCCCGTCTACAAGGAGAGCATAAGCTCCTGCCCCTGTTGACATGACATAACAGGAAGCAGCAAAATCCCAGCAGAAGCGGTCACATGACCACTCAGGCGGGGGAGAGGGGCTGACAGCAGGGCAGGTAGGTAGTTACTATCTACTTACCTGCCCCAATGTAGCCCATTAGTGAAATGACAAAAAATAAGTAAAATAAGCCAGATAACCCCTTAAAATGATTGTATTATGTAAAACTGTTACTTATAACTGTTTGTACATGAACCTCTGTGGAATATGTTGACGCTATATAAAGATTATTATCTCTATTGGTTGCACGGATCATGTACAAGCACATTGCCTGTAGGCGGTTTAGCACTGATTACTTTCCTTCTTTCCCACCATATACACAGATTCATGTTAGAATTAACCTACAACATATAAAGTGCTTTATTGTCCGTCCTTCAGCAGAATAAAGAAGCCGACCACAATGCACTGAATACAAAAAGAAACCTCAGATACGTTTAGGGACAACGTACTGGACATTAAGAACAAAAGTCGAACAAAGTCATTTACAGGGTTAAAAGGTTTCTCTGAATCTCCTGTCCACATTTCAGCACTGGGAGCGGATTACAGAGATGCTTCTGGTAGCGGCAGTTCTGCTACAATAAATAAAAGCAGTCGGCCCATACAGATCGCAGGGTGGTGAGCCGCAATAACCAAGACAGCCGAGAGTAAATGGTTAATCTTCATTGCAAAAAAAAATAAAAATGTTTCAGTGGTTGCTATGGGCAACAGTCCCACTTTTCTTAGCAATGTGACCCTATTGTCCCGCTATGAGGCGTAAGACAGACGGTCACCACTCCAGTTCCACTGGATACTCCCCAGTGAGGCACGCGGTGCAGTGGCTACGAGAACTGGAAAAGGCATTTGTGCCATTTAATCCATTCTGTTGGTCTTTGAAATGTTTAATGCCTTCACGCACTGCAGACGTGAGGCCGTCCACGGACAGGTAAACCACGCTGTTAGCACCTAAAATAGAAGAATGTGGAATTAGACTTAAAAATATAGGAACAGTAAATTAAAGGGGGTAGGAAGCCGCCCTGCTGAAAATGAACATAAGTGTATATCTACCACGGCTATAGAGTATGGTGACGCTCTGCACCAGACCAGAAGCAACGATGTTCTGACCATCAGTCACCGGACCCTGCAGCCAAGCACTGCCCACCGCAGCCAGGTCACTGGTGGTCATCACTGATCCATCACTGCTAGAGCTGAGCGAGTACTTAACTATTTGTATTAGCTATACTCATAACGAATACTGTCTAATACTCATTTATTAATTCCGAATAACGCGTGCAATGCAAGTGAATGGGGGAATACTCGCAAAGTAACGAGTAACCCGAATGCCGTACTATTCGTGAGAGTAACGAATAGTGAGGAATTCAGGTTACTCGTTACATCATGAGTTTTTCCCATTGACTTGCATTGCACACGCTATTAGGAATGAATACACGGGTAGTAGACAGTACTCGTTATGAGTATAGCAAGTACAAATAGTTAGGTACTCACTCAACTCTGATTACTGCCTCTGATTCCTCTGCTCAAGTGCAGACTAATCAAAGTGGAAAGGCTGAAAATGATGGCAGGTATGCTTGTTCTTCAGTAGGGTAGCTTCCCACAACTAGAAATGTAGTATAGTTCTCCTGATGTAGCCATTTCTCTTACCTCATATGCAGGGCATTGCAGCTTAGGTATCCATGGTTATGGCAATACATATAGTACGTTGCTAGTGGTCATAACCATAGATGCCCAAGCTGCAATGCCCTGTACATGAGGTAAGTGACATAGCTTATCAGGAGAACTATACTATATTTCTAATTGGAAGTATTTGCTAATATTAAATTTACACCTTCTACATATTGGGATAGGATCTTGGAGATGGGAATACCCCTTTAAAGTTCAAAATGTTCAAATAACCGCAATCGTAAGTTGGATATAAATGTGCTTACCAATATACCCTGCCAGGTCATTGAACTCTGGGCGGTTGGCAATCAGTTCTTCTTTTGTAGGAATATTAATTCCCATGTAACAGGGATGTCTTATTGGTGGAGATGCCACTCTTATGTGGACCTGTAGGAAGACAACAGCATTGATCATTTTAGGAGTCTAGTGAGAGGCGTCCATAGTTTTTATAGGTCTTTGGCCCAAATGTAGAAAAGCTTAGCTGCACGACATCGCTACGTTACATGTTTGGACACTTCTCCCTTGGCTGGTGGTTGTTGTTGACCTGTCCCCTTCCTTAGGATTTGTACACCTTTTGGGGCATTTTTTGTAATTAAACCTGGATTTGTAAAGTTCCTTTTTAAGAAAAAAAAATAAATCAAAAATCTTGGGAGCATTCAGCTTCTACAGCCTTATGTATAATAGCACAGACTGCAGAAGGGCAACAATGAAATCTGCTGGTGACTTTGCCCTGTGGCATGTTACAACCAGAGCTGCCAAGTCAGAATAGTGGCCAAGTGACCCATAAGAGGGCCGGAGCCGTGCTGGAAACCTGGGATGACCACAATCGGGGCGTATAGGATTGTACTTATCGTACACATTTACACCGGTCTGACAAGTAAAATCAAAAGTGCTTTTAAAATGTTTTCAAACTGTGTACATATTTATGCAAATGTCCATAAGAACAGGGTGACCAAATATCTGTGAATTTTGTTGCACACAAAGTATTTTTACTCCAAAGGGCTCAACTTACAAAACTATTTATTCTAAGCCCAAGAAAACTGGAGCTGGATGGTAAAAGTCACCAAGCTGAGAAGCTTCATACAGATAACGCAGCCACATCATCCCTCACATCGCGCCACAAACCTCTTTAGCTCCAGAATCCTTCAGCAGTTTAATAATCGGAGAAATGGTGTTTCCTCGCACGATGGAGTCATCAATCAGCACTATTCTTTTGCCAACAAAGTTGTCTGACAGAACTCCAAACTTTTTGGCCACACCAAGTTGCCGTAGCCGCATATTGGGCTGAATAAAGGTTCGACCGACATAACGATTTTTGCAGAGCACTTCTACATACTGAATACCGCACTGTGAAGAGGCAAGAAGAATATTAGCAACAAATAGGAAACTCCATGGGCTATAATGGAAGTCTTAAAGGGAACCAAACATCAGGATTTTCATGTATAAGGTGCAGCCAGTGCAGTACTGGCACTATCAGGCACATTGTGTACATACCATTAGTGGGCAGCTCGGGTGTTTAGGCTGTGAAATCCAAGTTTATAAAGTTTGAAAATTCATCATCTCTTTGATTGATGTTTGCACCTCTGCTGCTAATGTCCGGGCGGGTTATGCACGTGGATTCCCGCCCCCCCGCCGTCTGTTCCTCCCTCCCTCTGGCTGTATGTAAATTTCTACTCTTCTGTATACGGCGTAGGAGTTAGCGCCTGCGCATAGCGCTTATCTACGGTGCAGTGTTTCTGAAGCCCACAGTATTATTGTGCATGAGAGAGCGGCGCATGCGCCCTTGCTTCTTCAGATTTGTTGCGACACCGCACGCGCTCCCGCGGTCACAACAAATCTGAAGAAGCGAGGGCGCAAGCGCCGCCCTCTCATGCACAATAATACTGTGGGCTTCAGAAACACGGCGCTGGAGATGAGTGCTATGCACAAGCACTAACTCCGACGTAGTGTACAGAAGAGTAGAAATTTACATACACCCAGAGGGAGGGAGGAACAGGCGGTGGGGGAGGGCGAAAATCCACGTGCATAACCCGCCCGGACATTAGCAGCAGAGGTGCACACATCAATCAAAAAGATGATGAATTTTCAAACTTTATAAACTTGGATTTCACAGCCTACACATCCGAGCTGCTCACTACTGGTATGTACACACTGTGCCTGATAGTGCCAGTACTGCACTGGCTGCACCTTATACATGAAAATCCTGATGTTTGGTTCCCTTTAAACAATAGTTTACCATCTCTGCATAGCCCAGAGCAGCAGGAGTTGCAGATTCCGGCACGGTGCTGACCAGGTCGGCCTCTACCGGAGCTTCAATAGCCAACTGTTGACCACACCGTCTTCTGACCGAATACACCATTTGTCCTTTAAATAAAAGTAATAAAGCCATTAAGGTCCAGAACTTGGCAGCTGAATGTGAACAGCAGTGTTGAAATTAAATACGGCCTCATTACACATTATGTGGGATGCACTGCTCATAAGGGCTTTAAAGTAAAGTAGGGATAGGAAGAAAAAAAAAAAAAAAAAAAAATACCGATAGCAGAAATGTATTTTTGATATTGTAAAGGCACATAAGGTTTCCTCCCTTAAGAACTACAGTTCCACCATCAGTAACCCTAGAGTTTGACACTGTCCATTTCCTGTCCCTTAGTTTACTTGACTTTTTTTGAGAGTTTTTGATGCAGTGTTTTTTTTTGTCTGTTTGTTGTATTGTTTTTTAAACTTCCTGGTATTGACATTGTAAGGTGCAGATTATATTCAGGTTTTTTTGTGATTCCACTGCAAACATGTTTTTTTACTTGTGGAATTTTCGCACCTACTGTAAGTTCATGGGGAAATTACACACAGAAAACTGAGTGTCCCCGCAAGAGAAATTACATAGTTACTTAGGTTATTAAAAAAAAAAATAAAAAAACCTCGGTCCATCATGTTCACCCTTCCTCCACCAGTTCTACATTTGGTCACTAAGTCATTTATAACCAATAATGTTGTGTGTACTGAGGAAATCATCCAGCCCTTTTTTAAAAGCTGTTATAGTGTCTGCCATTACTATCTCTTGTGGTAGTGTATTCCACAGTCTGACTGCTCTAACTGTAAAGAACCCTTTCCTATTTAGCTGCCAGAATCGCTTTTCTTACACTCACAGTGTATGCCCCCTGGTCCTTAGTATTGTCTTTGGAAGGAAAAAGTCATATGCAAGTCCTTTATATTGACCACACATGTATTTATACAAATAAACGAGATCTCCTCTGAGACGTCTTTTTTCTAAGCTAAACATATCTAACTTTTTCAACCTCTCATCATATGGGCGGCCTCCATTCCTTGTTGACAAATTGACATGCTGCGGATTGAAAAGACACGCTGCAGATCAGCTTACCCATTGTAAAAAAAAAAAAAAATAACAGTGAACATGAGATTTCTATTAATCTCATCCACTTTGCTTGTACTGTAAAATGCTGCATTTTCAAAGCAAGCCAAAACAGGCAGAGTCAAAAACTGCTCATCGTGGGCACATAACCCTAAATAGGTTGTCCCACAAAGTACACTTTAATCAATAGATCTGGGAATAAAAATAAGTTTTAAAATTGGATGTGCAAAGATAGTGTTATATATGTGCCCCTGCTATGTACTGTGTAATGGCTGTGTCTGACCGTACACAGGGGCATTGTCTGATCATACCACATCTCCTGGGCAGGGAAGGGAGTAAAAGAGTACACAGAATCAGCTGTGATTCCATGCTGTCTTCTCTGTATATTTTTTGCTTCCTCCTCTGCCCAGGAGCTGTTGTATGATGAGACCATTTAGAACTTATTTGCTATTCTAAGATCTATTAATTAAAATGTACTTTGTGGAAAAACTTCTATAAGTGAGGACTACACTTAATTTAAAGATCCAAAACTTTTTGTAATTCGGGTCTTTTCCCTAATGTGTTGAGTGTTTTCAGTTCATTACTTTTGTGAATACAAGATTGGCTTACATCATAGTTTGAATAATTGCAAAATAGATCATGCAGCAAACAATGTTGCTGGGGATCCATGCTAAAAAGCATGAGGGGGGGGGAGAAGAGAAAGTACCTTCAAATATGGAGTCCGGTCGCGCAAAGTAAACATACTCAAAGATGCAGAAGGCAGATGGGTCTCTCTCGCGATATCTGGGTACTATATCCAAAGTCTCTACGCCGTCAGAAGAGATTTTCACTATTTCCCCAGGGAGGACTTCTCGGTAATATCTAGTCAAGCACAAGGAAAGAAACATACATATCATACATATACCCTTAAACATACTGACAGATCAGACCTTGCATAAAGTTACACAACAGTTCAGACAGGATAAAATTACAGCACGTGTGTCTCCGACAGGGCATTCCCGATAGAAGACATTTATGGCATTTCATGTCAGACACATACAGTTCTGACAGCCGCATGGAAAGAGCCTCCACCAATATATCCAGTTGGCAATTGGTGGTATTCATAACGTCCATTGAAATGAGAACAGCGCACCAGCATGGCTGCCTCACCAGGTGGGTTCCCGTATTTAAACAGATATGGGTCCTTTCTATTAGGCCTGCATCTATCACACATGTATGGCTTATCACATGGATATGCTATAATGTCAGGGTTGCACATACCCCTTTAAACACCGGGATAGAATCCAGCACTGCATGCACGCCAATACTTACTCTGCACCAATGGAGAGAAAGCTGCAAGATTCAGAAGACACCACCCAGCCCTCCGTGTCTGATCGGTTCTTCTCTACATAAAAAAAAAATAAAAAGAGGATGATACACAATTCTGAACACCTGCCAGAAGTGCATTTGGGATGTGTCAATACAATCTGAATAAATGGAAACACCCCCAAAGCACAGCCAGGCTAATAATTATGGCTTCTAAGCTTGATTCCTCAATGCTGGCACAACAGATAGCTATGACACCGGTATTATTTTGTCGTACTAGGACCTACACAGCTTTACCAAAAATCTTCATATGTATCATACTAACTGACTGCCTCAAAAGAATGCGGTTATGGTTTCTTTTCTTAAACGGGAACCAATCACCAGGATTTTCGTATATAACCTAAAGCCAGTGCTATACTGGCACTATCAGGCTGATTCTATACATACAGTGCTATACTGGCACTATCAGGCTGATTCTATACATACAGTGCTATACTGGCACTATCAGGCTGATTCTATACATACAGTGCTATACTGGCACTATCAGGCTGATTCTATACATACAGTGCTATACTGGCACTATCAGGCTGATTCTATACATACAGTGCTATACTGGCACTATCAGGCTGATTCTATACATACAGTGCTATACTGGCACTATCAGGCTGATTCTATACATACAGTGCTATACTGTCACTGTCAGGCTGATTCTATACATACCTACAGTGGTCAGCTCGGATGTTTAGGTTTTGAAATCCAACAAAGTTTATAAAATCATCAGCTTCGTGAGTGACAGCAGCTGAGGATCAGATAATATCTGGGGGTATTCATAGTTATCTCCTCCCCTGTTATAATACTTATGCTAATTCTACAATCAATGTAACTTTTCATTTCCAGGACCTATGGTGAGGTCATACCCATGTGACCAGAAGGGGCGGGGCCTCAGCCAATAGGAAAATGTTGCTAACTGATACCAGCTTTGCTGCCTGAGGCCCTGCCCATTCTGGTCACATGGCTATGACCTCACCACAGGTCCTGAAAGTGAAAAGTTACATTGATTGTATAATACTTATGGTAATAATAACAGGGGGAGGGGATAAGTATGAATACCCCCCAGATATTTGATCCTCAGCTGCTGTCACTCAAAAAGCTGATTATTTTATCAACTTTACTTGTTTGGATTTCAAAACCTAAAACATCCGAGCTGACCGCTACAGGTATGTATAGAATTAGCCTGATAGTGCCAGTATAGCACTGGCTTTAAGTTATATAGGAAAATCCTGGTCATTGGTTCCCTCTAAAAATCAGGTCCAGTTCCCCCCACTACTCCCAAGTGGCAGTAATGCTAGTCTGCGGAGTGAGGAGGTTGTGCCGTGTAGTCGTCAGTATTCATATCTCCATATAGGTTGGTAATCACACTTTATCTGATCACAGCATACGGATTACCTACTCACAAGATAAGTGGGGGTCCCACACCCCTATCGATCAGCTATTATTTAACAGGCCATATGTAAAAATTCTGAATGGCGCTGCGCTGTGTTCAATGTGTAGTACCCACTATTAGATATTGCATAAAAGCTCCTATTCAAAAGGTAGCGGCCAATCTGCAGCATCCGGCAATGGACACTATACATACAAAGGAGCCTGGCTTTGTAGCTGCGTTCAAAGAGTTTCCAGAGCAAACTGCAGATCAGTGAAGGTGTCGCGACCCCCTACCTATGTGATACTGAACACAGCCCCTTTAAAAATTTCATTTTATAACTACAGTTGGCAATTAAAAAGAAGAAGGGGGGACGATTCTATAAACTGGAAGTGTAATAACACTTGCACCTTTCTCATATGCCTCCAACACTGCAACATATTGTGACAACATGAGAAGAGCAGAGAGATATTCTCATGGTCAGTGTTGCACAATGCACTTTGCTATTGGTACATGGGGTTTGTTTTAGGGATTTATAATCTTATTTTCGTTGGCTGACTCAAGCTTGTGACTACAATGTAGGAACAGTTATTCATAATTAAAGGAACACGCAACATCTGCAAAAAAAAGTCATCTACCATAGTGAACAAGTTTTGTAGTCTACACTGCACCGAATTGTGATAAAATTGTCACAAATGTGGCCCCTGGAGACAGGCATCAAACATATTTGCCAACTCGTTAAGAAACTCTAGGAAACCTCCAGAAAAAGGTAATGTCTTCAAGGCGAGCTTGGGGGGGGGGGGGGTGCACTCTGGAGGTAGGGCTGCAGAAAACGCCACAATGCCAACAGATTCCAAAAGGAAAAACTGAAGACACAATGTACCGGGGAGCAGATTGGAGCACAGGGAGTCGTGGAGCCTCTGGCTCGACGTCTTTAGAGGAGTAGTTTGCTATTGGTCTTGTATGGTAATGTGCATGGTGGGGAAACTGATGTCCCATCTTTAACTCCTTCAGCCTCGGGCGATTTTCCGTTTTTTTTTGCTCCCCTTCTGAGAGCCGTAAACTTTATTTTTACGTCAATCTTGCCATATAAGGGCTTGTTTTTTGTGGTACAAGTTGTGCTTTTAAAGGAATCCGTAAGTTTTACCATATAGTGTACTGGAAAATATAAAAAAAATTTCAAGTGCGGAACAACTTCAAAAAAAGTGCAATCGCACAATAGTTTTTGGGATATTTTAGTTACCATGTTCACTAAACGTGATGTGTGGGTGTGATGCCTGAGGTCGGTGCGAGTTTGTAGACACCAAACATGTATAGGTTTACTTTTACCTAAGGAGTTAAAACAAATTCACAAGTTTGTCTAAAAAAAGTGGCGCAGTTTTTGTGCCATTTTCCAAAACTCGTAGCAATCTCATTGTTCAGGATCTATGGCTCAGTGAGTGCTTATTTTTTGCGTCTCGAGCTGACGTTTATAATGTTACCATTTTTGCGCAGATGCTACGTTTTGATCGCCTGTTATTGCATTTTGCGTAAGGTTTGCGACGACCAAAAAACATAATTTTGGCATTTGGAATTTTTAGCCACTACGCCATTTACCAATCGGATTAATTGATTTTATATTTTGATAGATTGGGCGTTTCTGAACGCGGTGATACCAAATGTTTATATTTTTTATTTTTTTAACCCTTTAATTTTCAATGGGCTGAATGGGGGAGTTACTATAACTATCAGCAGTCTGATCGCTCTTCCATTTCTCCAGCTCACAGCTACCCAGCTGAGATCTGGAGAAAAGCTGCTTTTTTCTTACACACAACGCTCTGTCGGCAATGAGAGAAAATGACTCATGATAGCTACAGGAGTAATCACATGACCCTGTGCTACCATGGCAACTACCAGAAGTCACGTGACCACATCAATTATGGCAGCGCGCTGATGCATCTCGCTGTTAGAATTTGACAGCAATATGTAAGGGGTTAATAAGTGGGGGTGGAAGCGATTCCACTCGCGCCTGGCAGGCACACATCTCAGCTGTTGATATGTGCACAGATCGCCGCAGACTACCCACGGCAACCCGCGGGGATTAACCTCACACGATCCATGACGTACCCAGTAGATCATGTGTCGTGAAGAGGTTAAAATTTCCCAGAAACCTGAATGAAGCAAAGCTTAAAGCTATGGATCCAAACTCACTATACGGTCTATAACCTTATCTTGCAGATGTAATAAGGGCTCCAATATTCGGCTTCATTAGTGTACTACATACAAGGAAAGGATTACCGTATATACTCGTGTATAAGCTGTTTTTTTTCAGCACATTTTTTATGCTGTAAAAGCCCCCTTCGGCTTATATTTAAAGCTCACTTCCGAATCATAAGACACACTCCCCCCTTCCCCCACCACCACCCCAAAACTGGTGGGAAAATGGGGGTGCATCTTATAATCTGGATAAAGCTTACTGGGTCGGCGCGGCAGAGCGGGGTCAAACGACGCAGGGTCGGCGATACTGTGGTTCGGGGATGTTGCGTCTAAAGAGGGTCAGCGATTCTGCGGGCACAGAAGTATCACAGCAGGTGCCATTGATCCTGCCAGCGGATTGTGGGCTCCGTTGAGCCTGCTGGTGGATGACGCGATAGACCTCAAGAAAATGTCAGCAGAAACGACGTGAGCGCAGATGGAGATCTCGGCTCTCCAAGATCTCAATTTGCTTACGCGGCCAGTTTAAGGTCTATCGCGTCAATCGCTGGCTGGCTATAGAGCCCGAAGCCGTCCAGCAGGCTCAATGGCGCCTGTCGAGACACCCCTGAGCCCAAAGTAATGCTGATCTGTCCTGTGATCCTCCTGAGCCACTTTACAGCCACTACCAAGCCGTCCTGGTGAGCTAATCGGCACACTAGGATTATAAGACAAATCCCCATTTTAACATTACATTTTTTTTCCAGTTTCCCTTCTCTAAATTTGGGGTGCGTCTTAATAAATCGTATTATATTAATAATCCTAGGCTTATACTTGAGTCAATACATTTTCCCAATATTTTGATGTAAAATTAGGTGCCTCGGCTTATATTCGGGTCGGCTTATACCAGAGTATATACGGTAGAAACTCAATACATAGACAGATGCATGATCATGTCGCCCTCCAGCTCTGGCTCGGCTTCTTTTCTGCATACTCCTTTTTGAGATCATGAGTCTCCAGTTTTTACATCAACAATCAATGACAACTGGAATCCAACCTTATAAAAGCAGAGCAGTCACTACACGAGCATTACCTCTATCTTCACTTGTCACAGGGATGAGCCGCCCAATGCAGAGAGGACGATTGCCATACGGATCGCGGACAGCATAGATTACGCCATTGTGCATGATGAGCAAGGAGTACGAGGTCGGCGTCTCATTCATCAAGTTTCTTATTCTATAGGAGAAAGCGTTAGAGGAGCGGTCACATTACCAGTATTGGGACAGGCACCTGAAGTGAAAACGACCAAATTGTGCCCAGTTAGCCATTTTTCCTCCCCAGTGTCATATGACTCAGTTATCTGGTGTTATCGCTCACACACACTCTCATACTGGTCACTGGAAGTTAACATGGCTCCTCACGACAAAGAATTCTCTGAGGATCTACATCATCATCTTGCTCTACATAAAGATGGCCTAGGCTATAAGAATATTGCCAACACCCTGAAACTGAGCTGCAGCATGGAGGCCAAGATAATACAGTGGTCTAACAAGACAGGATCCACTCAGAACAGGCCTCGCCATGGTTGACCAAAGAAGTTGAGTGCATGAGCTCAGCGTCATATCCAGAGATTGTCTCTTCAAAATAGACATATGAGCGCTGCCAGCATTGCTGCAGAGGATAAAGGGGTGGGGGGGGGTCAGCCTGTCAGTGCTCAGATCATATGCGGAACACTGCATCAAATTGATCTGCATGGCTGTAATCCCAAAAGGAAGTCTCCTCAAATAGTTTGATGAAGACAAGCAAACTAAGGACATAAATTACTGGAACCATGTCAAGTGGTCTGATGAGACAAAGATAAACTTATTTGATTTAGATGGTGTCAGCAGGTTTGTGTGTGGCAGCAACCAGGTGAGGACGACAAAGACAAGTTTGTACTGCCACCAACAGTCAGGAATGGTGGTGGAAGTGTCATGGTTTGGGGTTGCATGAATGCTGTCGGCTGTGGGGAGCTACAGTTCATTGAGGAAACCGTGAATGCCAACATGTACTGTGACCTACTGAGGCAGAGCATGATCCCTATTGAGCATCTGTGGGGCCTCCTCAAACAGAAAGTGGAAGAGTGCAAGGTCTCTAAGGCTGCTTTCACACCTCCGGTTTTTCCTGTGCGGCACAATCCGGCGCATTGCAGAAAAACCGCAACCGTTTTTTTTTTGCCGCTGGTTGCGTTTTTTTTTTGCATAGACTTTCATTAGTGCCGGATTGTGCCGCATGGGCTTGCGTTCGGTCCGGTTTTTGCCGCATGTGGCAGATTTAGCCGATGTGGCGGCCGGATGGAACGTTGCCTGGGAAGTTTTTTTTTGTCCGGCAAAAAAAAACCGCATCGCGCCGGCGCGATTTGCAATGCATGCCTATGGACGCCGCATGCGGCGTCCTGCGGCAAACACCGCATCCGGCCTCCGAATGCGTTTTTTCCACTGCGCATGCTCTGTAGTGCGCCGCAAGTGGCAAAAAACGGACGGGCCGCATGTCAAAAACGTATGCAAAGGATGCGGTTTTGTCGCTGCATCCGTTGCATAGGTTTTAGAGCCGCCTCTGTTAAAACCGGAGGTGTGAAAGCAGCCAGCTCTGTGATATCATCATGGAGGATGGAAGAGAATCCAGCATCTCCTGTGAAGCTCTAGTGAACTCAGTGCAAAAGAGTTAAAAGGCAGTGATTGAAAATAATGGTGGCCACAAAACATATTGCCACTTTGGGCACAATTTGGCCATTTTCACATAGGGGTGTACTCACTTTTGTTGCCAGCGGTTTAGACAGTAACGGCTGTGTGTTGAGTTAGAGGACACACTACATTTACACTAATACAAAATGAACACTGACTACTGTACATTGTATCAAAGTGTCATATCTTCAGTGCTGTCCCAAGTAAAGATAAAACATTTAAAAAAAGGGGGGGTGTACTCACTTGTCATACTGTATGTTATATCCAAGTACAAAAAAGCAGGCAGCACACTATAGGAATATCAAAGAAGTTACACTTGTGTGGCAAAAAAATAAAATAAAATAAAAAGCATTCTTTCAACTTTGATTGACAAAGGCTCTTGGGAGCTGAAAAGTTGCTGTTTTTGCACACATGGCAAATTAAAGGTTTGCTCACCGTTTGGATACTACCAGCTTTTCTGAACTTTTACTAGGTTACCGGGCCGTAATCTGCAGGCTCACACCTAATTTCCACATGAAACAAAAGATGAGGCCGCACGAGACAAAACAAAAAGTAAAAAATAAGTCCTAAATTTTTTTTTTTTTTAACTCAGCTGTTTATCAGAACGGATTAGCAACAAAAATAACTTTATACATATAAAGTCTTAATTTGTTTTTTAGCCTACTACAGAAAAGTTAAAAGCTGAGGGGGAGGCTCCTGCTGCAGCCAGTTATAAAAAAAATATGTAGGAAAGACAAAAAGGTTAAAAATTTAAGACTGAATATAGTTACACATTATTCCAATAGGAGAATAAAGGAATGAGAAAAATAAGGAATGTTCTATAAAAATAGCATCAGATTCTTAATTAAAAAAAAAGAACAAAAAACTGTCATTTATGATTAAAAGGTTGAGTGGTTGGGAAATTTTCCTTTGAACAGGACTGAGCTGCAATACCCTACACCACCACCTAAAGACTATGGCGGCGCTGTTTTTTTTGTTTTTTTTTTAAATTAACCAAATACAATCTCAAGTCAGGGTGACAGGCAGGAAAGCTCATTTTCTCAACGACTAAAATATTCTGCCCCTTCTAACAGTGCAATAGAATACATATTTTGTCCATTAGTAGTTATGAGGAATTACAGGCTCAAGCTACAAATACTTTACCGTGCCACCCAGTCAGCGGAGTGATCTTCCTCCATAGGCGGCGTGAATGCCAGGAGCTGTGTGATCAGTTCACTGTCGGAGCTGGTGGACAGACCAATGCCGTGCCGCAACAGCTGTGGAGAAGCACAAAGTCACATCCAGCCATACCGGGTAATATGGTGCAATTACGGAGACTCTAAAAACCACAACATAAATCAAAAGCAATAACTTTGATCAGCTGACAGCACAACATAATTATAAAACCAACAGCAGCGCAGAAGATTGCTGTAGACAAGTCTACATGACATTTATAGACATCTATCTGCAGAAGAACCAAGATAAGTGACAATTCACCAGGTTTACAGCTCAGCAACAGCAGGTACGTCCTTACAGCAGTGACCAGAAGCATAAATGCTTCTAACTACTGCAAAACTTTAGATTAATTAGGAAAAAATCCCAAAACCTTCTTGATCATGAATACAAGTCTACGGTATTAGATTTACATAGATACAGAACAAAAACAACTAGTGTGATCCTGCAACGTGACTTGTCTTCTGCTGTATGTAGGTCAAGATGCCCACCACAGAGGAAAGATCTAACCTCTCTTCCAATCTTATGCAAATAGGGTCTTCCGGCCTAACATGCAAATTTTTCAGATACAGAGGTGTTGTGATGTCATACTACATGCATCGCTGAATAAGGGCATTTTTTATTTCCCCATTGAATATATGGAAGACGTCACTGCTAGTAGGATCAATCACTTCGTTCAGCATGAAGAATCTTAGTCTAAGTGGAGTAGCTATAAGTACCAGAATATATCATCATCGGACATAAGAGAACCCCCCACATCCATAACACAGCATGAAGAGGTTATGGACAGATGAAATGTAACAAGCACTCAATTAGCTCATCTGCAAGTCACATTGTGCCAAAGGATCAGAGAATTCTTCGGTTTCAAAATGTAGACGTAACAAACAAGGGCACCATTCATACCGGGAAGTAGAATGCGATAAGGCTGGGGGGCTGCATGGCAACTTTGGTAGTGACAGGTCGTGTGATCAAACATTGCCGATACATAATGCAAATGCTTAGGCTGCTTTTACACATCAGTTTTTTGGCATCAGGCACAATCTGGCGAAAAAACTGATTTGACGGATCCGGCGAAAAAACTGATCAGTTGCATCAATTTTTTCCATCAGTTCCTTCAGTTTTTTGACAGATCCGGTGTGATACCGAGTATGCTCAGTTAAAAAAAAAACGGATCCGGCAGGCGGATCCGTTTTTTCCGGATCCGGCGTCCATAGCCTTCCATTATAAAACATGCCGTACGGCGCTGGATCCGGCGTAATCTGTTTTTTTTTTTGCCGGACACAAAAAAAGAGAATTTTGTTTACTTACCGTAAATTCTTTTTCTTATAGTTCCGTATTGGGAGACGCAGACATTGGGTGTATAGCTTCTGCCTCCGGAGGACACACAAAGTACTACACTAAAAAGTGTAGCTCCTCCCTCTGAGCATATACACCCCCTGGATAACCAGATCTAGCCAGTTTAGTGCAAAAGCTGAAGGAGAATAGCCACCCACAAGTAAAGATAGAGCAAGAACCGGAACAACCGGAGCCTCTGTCTACAACAACAGCCGGTGAGAACACGCGGAACAAGAAACTGCCAACAGGCAACAGGGAGGGTGTTGGGTCTCCCAATACGGAACTATAAGAAAAAGAATTTACGGTAAGTAACCAAAATTCTCTTTTTCTTTATCGTTCCTATGGGAGACCGAGACATTGGGACGTCTCAAAGCAGTCCATGGGTGGGAATAAACAGAAAACTGAGAAGTAGGCGGAACCTAACTTCACAAATGGGCGACAGCCGCCTGAAGGATGCGTCTGCCCAAGCTCGCATCTGCCGAAGCATGAGCATGCACTTGGTAGTGCTTTGAAAAGGTATGCAGGCTAGTCCAAGTGGCAGCCTGACAGACCTGCTGAGCCGTAGCCTGGTGCCTGAAAGCCCAAGAGGCACCGACAGTTCTGGTCGAGTGTGCCTTGATCCCCGGCGGGGGAGGCACCTGAGTACACTGGTAGGCATCGGAAATAGCCAACCTAATCCAACGAGCTAGGGTCGGCTTAGAAGCCGAGAGGCCCTTACGCCGACCTGTGGTTAGCACAAAAAGAGAGGTGCACCGCCTAAGAACAGCGGTGCGAGACACATAGATCCGGAGCGCCCGCACCAGATCCAGAGTATGCAACGCTTTTTCAAAGCGATGAACAGGAGCCGGACAAAAGGAAGGCAGGGAAATGTCCTGGTTAAGGTGGAAAGGAGAAACCACCTTAGGGAGAAAGTCCGGAGTCGGACGGAGAACCACCTTGTCTTGATGAAAAACCAAAAAAGGTGACTCCGAAGAGAGCGCAGCCAAATCAGAGACTCTCCTGAGGGAAGTTATGGCCACTAGAAAGACCACCTTCTGTGAAAGACGAGACAAAGAAACCTCCCTAAGAGGCTCAAAGGGGGGTTTCTGCAAGGCCGTGAGGACCAGATTGAGGTCCCAGGGATCCAAGGGCCGCCGGTAAGGCGGAATGATGTGAGACGCGCCCTGCATGAAGGTGCGCACCTGCGCCAGCCAGGCGATACGCCACTGGAACAACACTATGTTCACCTTCTTACAATTTCGCCAAGTAGCAAAAAAACTATTTGTTTGAATTAATTTGATTTGTTTGTATTCTATTTTCTACAGCAGACTCTGTGAACAAGGCCTGTGGCCGCAACGTCAGAGCAATTTTCTGTCTTTAGTTCATTTTCCTTTGCATGGCTTTTTTGAATTTTCAATAAATTAATACATTATTCACTTCATTGAGTGTGCAGTGTACTTCTATATGTATACCAAAGGGATTCTCCCATTCACTAGCACCTCATCCTCAAATTAGTGTGCACGCCCCTCTTTTCTATTGTCTAAGTCTGTGTCGGCTGTTGCACCTGTGAACACTAATGTCGTCTGACATTTTTGCATATGATAATCAGACAAGTAGTCACATCATCTCTAGAGTAACAAACTCTTCTGAGTTTCTTAAAATCCCTACAAAGGAACTTAGAACACGAGATTTGGAGAAGGAGAAGAGGAAACTTATCTCATATGATCTACATTGCATCACTCTGGCAGAGTATTTTCGCCAGAACAAGATTCCAAGGGGCCTTAGATGTCACCAAAAACCTACACTCTTTTCTGAGAACGAAGACTACTGTAAGAAATTTGAAGGCATTCTGAACAAGTGTTCCCTTGATATTATTACTTTGACTGTAGAACATCTTCAGATTGCCATCGAAGAGTCCAACAACAAAATCTCAGCAATTGAAACCCAGCTGGCCACAACTCTTTCTACGTCTGAACTACAGAATTTGAAAACCCAACTTGACACAACCCTTGAGGAATTCAAGAAGTCCTTACAGGAGAAAAAAAGACAGAAATTTCAACGCGATAACGCCGACTATCTTTCCAACAGGGTCTACCGCTGGAACGAACCCACTGACAATAGGCCATGGCGACGTGGCCCTGGTACACGAAGACAAGACTCGGCCAGCTCTGGAAGCGATTCAAGCAGCAGTATACGTTCAGCCCCCCTTTTTTTTAGAGAAAGGACTCAGCCCCCCTTTTTTTTAGAGAAAGGACAGAGAAGAAAACGCGGACCAGGAGGTCCTATCATCGCACCAACAGACAGGATCACACGCTCCCAAGTAAGACGCCTAACTTAATCATTAATATCTCTGATTATACTCTGTCTCATGCTGAAATGTCATTATTAAATAAGGGTTTAACTTTTTGCCCAACACCATCTTGGGACACTTTTGAATTAGAATGTGACCTACAGAGATTTTACAGAAATATCAGATTGAAAGCCCATTTTGGTACAAAACCTGACATAACACCTCAGCCTAACATCACCCCTGAGGTCCCCCAGACATCATTATGCCTTAACCAATTGGGCCTGAGGAATAAGAGTAACTTTATGCCACCCCACACCAACCACGCAGTTGAGGCGTATATTAATCTAATTCAAAAAGACATTGATCACCTTATTCGTGATTATAAAGTAGGGAAATACCCCACACATAGTAATCTAAGTGAAGTTGAAAGGCAGGCACTCCATTCTATTCGTAATAACTCGAATATAATTATTAAACCAGCTGATAAAGGGGGAGGTTTAGTTGTTATGAACAAATCAACCTACCTTAATGAAATTAAAAGACAACTATCAGACACCAATACTTACACTAAGATACCTCAAGACCCCACGTTCAGAATCCAGCGTCTTATTCATAATGTTCTCGCTCACTTTGCAGCCAGAAAGGTCATCGACAATAAAACCGTCACATTCCTTACCAATTCCCATCCAATCACTCCAGTTCTCTACATCTTACCGAAAATCCATAAATCGCTACAGAATCCTCCGGGACGCCCTATTGTGGCTTCCACGGACTCCGTGTTAGCTCCTTTATCCATCTTTCTAGAAAAATTCCTCACGCCATTCGCTAAAAAACTAAATCTTTCATATTGGATACAGGTGATTTTCGAACAAAAATTAAAAATTTAAATCACATACCTCCTGATAGTATCCTAGTGACTATGGACGTGAATAGTTTGTATACTTCCATTATCCATGACCTCGGGATAGATGCAGTTAAATCTACATTAGAAGGATCTGATATAGCCGAAGAGACTAAGGACTTTTGTCTACAACTACTTAATATTGTCTTGAGGGAAAACTTCTTCCTTTTTGGGGATGAATATTTCCTTCAAATTCGTGGAACCGCGATGGGGTCCAACGTGGCCCCCGCGTATGCCAATCTATACATGAATGCCTTTGAGACATCACATGTATACCTCCACCCTCTTTTTGACAATATTATTTGCTGGTATCGTTACATTGACGATGTTTTTTTCATTTGGAACAACGACACAACTATCCTAGAAACCTTCATCAGTGACCTTAATTCCATCAGAGAGGAACTATCTTTTACTCATACCTTTAGCCACACAGAAGTAGTCTTCCTGGACACCAGAATTTCAAAAAATCAATTAGGCAAATTAAGTTCTGACATCTATACTAAACCGACTGACTGTAATGGATTACTCTCTTTCAACAGCTGCTACCCGAAGGCCATAAAAACTAGTTTACC